>NW_009189438.1:80616-113338 GCF_000690835.1 Fulmarus glacialis | reverse complement strand
CAACACTCCAATCATAGGAACCATCCCACTACGTCTCCATGATGCCAATAAGATCGTAAATTTATTTATGAAGCTTTGCTATCATGGAAAAGAAGGTATTTCCCACAGTGTATTCCCCACCAGTTCAGAACACCATTTTGTGAGCTCTTGAAATGCTTAAGAGGAATTAACTGTCAATCCAGCACTCAACCATATGCGTAGTGTTAAGCACCTGAATAATCCCAGTGAAGTCAATGGGATCAAGTGCAATCCTAAATTTGCTGGCGTGCTTCAGTGCTTTGCTGAGTAAGAGTCTTAAAGAAGATTTGGAGGGGAGTTAAAATGTTGTCTTTTTATCTTTAGTCAACTCAAGATCCCGGTTGTCTGGGTGATGTTAAGGCTATCTTTCAATGATAGATATATCATACTCAACTTCAGATCTGACCTCTGCTCACTGCTTGAGAGAGAGATGAACCAAGCTTCCTGATTAGTAGGTTTTGGTACTCTTGGAAGAAAAAAAAACAACAAGCACATCTTATTGATGGCAGAATGAAATTATCCTTCTATGGCTTGAGGAGTGTTTTTGGGGCACAGAGCCAGGAGGAATAAAACTGCTAAAAAATACCACTGAAATATTCTGTGCTTACAAAGGTGATATCAGCAGGCATACCTTTGTGTGTTTGTCTAACCTCATCTGGATGTGACGAAACACAACTACCCTAAGATTAGGGTACAGGTGTCCAGATGCCAAATTGTGTGAATCTCCTGAACACCCCCAACACATATGGCTGGTCTGCATGGAGCTGGAGTTGCCACAACCTGGACCCGGCCGCCATCAGAGCACTACTAAGGTCCGGTTAACATACAGTGTGGATCCCATGCCCCACATTTCCAAACACTGACAGGAGTGGATGTCCCCTTCTCAAAAAGTTATGTCAGCAGTGGTATGGGGTTCACTTTTTATGGACGCGTGAGTAGCACATTGACCCAGGAAGCCAAAGACTTGTCTCCAAGATCTGCCTCAGCATAAGAGACGCAAACCCACACAAGCTCAGAAAAGGGCACTGTTCAGGTTATAAGCAATGGCAGGAACATGTTCTTCCTTTCTCTTAAAGCTCTGTAATTGTACAGAGATTTATAGGATTCAGGATGTGCAATTACAGGAGGGAACAAGACTCTAGAGATTCCTCGTCATACATGTGTCTGGCTAATGGATGGTTTTTACCCACTCTGAACACACATTTGGTAAAAGACAAGGATAATTCTAAAAACAGGACAGAATACACCTTTAGACTGATGACTGAGAAGCATTTCTGAGAAATACAAATTGAAAGCAGAGAACTCCACTCCCCTACTTTGTGGAGGACTGCTCTTATATAAACAGAAGATTGGCCTCCCATGTAGCTGAATGTTGAATAGAACACACATCATTCTGCCCATCTGGAAGAAAACAGTGCTAGAAAAACCTTCAATACGGGCTAGTTACAGTACTGATGGACAGTTCTCATTCAGGTGTGTCGACCCCTGGGTAGTGGGTGACATTTCAGACATACGACTATAGTCATGTGTTGACTTGATTAGTGGGGTTCCCAGTAATTTTGAGGGCTTTTTCACTGCCCTTCTCAGGATCCTTTCTCACCACAAACAGAGATAAAACATCCAGCTCTGCACACTTCATCTGTTGGAGATAGCCTGTATTACTCATAAAGCAAACTAATTCTCCATCCTGCCTTTTCAACAAATACAATTGGGTTCATTTTTGTGTTCAAAAAAATGCCTACACCTCCCCTCCCCCAGCATTAATTAAATGTGGACCTTTTGTTGCATGATTATTTGTCCTGGTTCCGGCTGGGACAGAGTTAACTTTCTCCACAGTAGCTTGGGGGGTGTGCTGTGTTTTGGGTTTGGTATGAAAGGAGCGTTGATGGCCCATTGATGCTTTGGCTGTTGCTGGGTGATGCTCGCACAGGGCGGGGGGAGCACAGCCGGGGTGGTGGACCCAGCTGGCCAATGGGGTATTCTATACCATGTGACATCATGTTCAGTATAAAAACCAGGTGGTGGTGGTGGGGGGGCTCGCCCCCCCCCGTTCGTGGGTCCGCCCCCCCCCGGTTCGTGACACGCGGTCGGTGGTCGGTGAGCAGTTGCATTGTGTATCGCCTGCTTTGTATATTCTGTTATTGTTGTTGTCCTCACTGTTACTATTACTGTTCTATTTTGTTTTATTTCAATTATTAAACTGTTTTATCTCAACCCGGGGGTTTTCCTCCTTGTGCTCTCCCGATTCTCTCCCCCATCCCACCGGAGGGGGGTGGTGAGTGAGCGGCTGCGTGGGGTTAAACCATGACATTATTTTTTGTGATATTGAACACTACATTCAATTCCCATTTCATTTCCTGAATATTATAACTGAAAGTGCTAAGGGCACTGCCCTCTTAAATGCTAGAGGTGATTTCTATATGGGGTTATTTAGTCAACATTTTCCAAAATGTGTCACGATGTGTTTGGGGCCTCAGACGTTCCCACCTCTGTACCACAACGACAGGGAACAGAATGTTTTTAACTAGGACTAGTGGGAAGTTTTCTCTGATTAAATCACATGCTCAACAATCACCCCAACAAATGGCAATGTGGGGGTTGTGATAAGCGGTACCACACAAAACCTGGGCTTTGTTTCTTGGGAAAAGGTATCTGTTTTATTTCTGTGTTCACCCATTTGCTGTATGACCTGCCGTGTTGACAGACTATGGCAGGAGGTAGGAAGATGACTTTGCTCACCTTATCTTAGCTACTGCACTTGGCATCAGAGGAAAGGAGAAGAATTTACAACCTTGATGAGAGGCATGATACATCTGTGGCTGGAAGTCATCTATAGTGCCATGGAAGAGAGGAAAGGAGCTTCATGTAGGAGGAAAAAGCTGGGAAACACCTGAGGAAGGCAGGGACCAGAAGACAGTCTAACCTCAGGGGTGGTCAAAAGGCACAGATTTTCTAGGGAATTGAGACAAGTTTATGGAAACTCAGGAAGATACTAATATCTGCTGGTCTGAGAAGAATCTGCCTCACAAAGAACTGGTCAGTTGGCCAAGGGAGTTTTATTTATTCACTACTAAATTTTGATTTTGTCTTATCGAGAGAGTTTTCTGTTCTATTAAAAGAGTGACTTTGTACTAGTTATGTATTCTGATAACACTGAAGTTTAGCTCTGAAAATCCTCTTACTGTTTTGAGCACGGCCTCTCAAGGAAAAAGGTAGAGAGAAATACATCTCCAGGCTCAGGTTATGTGGGGTTCTTGCCATGCCTGCCAAGACAAATTTTTATCATGTACTTTTTACACAAAATGAAAATCCCCTAAATATTGAAAAAAGAATATTTTGTTAATTTCCATGAGCAACTCCCTTATTAACTCCACCCTTTATTCTCGTGGAAATTAATGACAGTCTTGAATGCATGACTTAGTCTTGACAGCTGAGCTCAAACATGTCTAGTGTAAGGCACGCAACCGTAGAGGAAATAAAAAATAGAAGTTTCTATGGAAAATGTGGATGGGTCAGCATAATTAGAAGGGCATTTAAGCATTTCTGAAAACATGACTATCTCTGGGCTGGTAGGAAGTGCTCGGATGCATGCATTGGAAATAAAAGGTGCTAGAAATCACAATCAAGTAGTTCTTAGAATCACTCAAAAGAAAAACTATGTGCTGAGAAACTATATAAGGTGGAAATTATTTAGGTAAAATATATGCAAACTGTTGTTGAATGGGAACATTTCATTAGCATTTCATAGTCTATGGGCTGTCAGTGTCTAAACAGGTTCTTCTTTAGTTGATATGTCAGGAACTAGTGTATTTAAGCGAGAGGATGTGAGCAGAAAAAAATCTATACCACTGAGATTTGCATCTGGAGTTTCCAAATACCTGTGTACGGCAAGCAGCATAGCACAAAGTCGCAAATAAGAAAGTACATTTAGCTTTCTGATCAAGGTAAAAGATTTTGAAAATGCAGCTTTAAATCCCTCTTGCTTTTATGAGCTGATAAAAGACTCCAAAAAGAGCAGGCCTGATTTCAGGACTGGAAACCCCCTAAAACACAAGTACATTATTGTAGTCTTGGTTCCATGCATTGTGAGCAGCTTGGTGTCCCAAGCTTGTGAAGGCAAAAAAATTCTCATCAAATCTGGGAGCAAAAACTCGTGCTTGTATCTAGCTAAATCTTTTAATTAAATTAGCAAATTTGTTTGTTATGTTTCATGCTTACGGCCACAAAAATGAAGTTTTTATACCTAGGGCATCTCCCTCATTCAGGTGTTTAAAATAGGAAGCTAGCCTCCTCAGGCTTCTTCCATAATCACTAAAAAGAAAAAGACTCCTCCAAAAGATGATTCAGATCAACTCTCTGTCTTATATTCTCCAAACTGTTACTTGGAAAAGTGTTATTCTGTCCCCCAGTTAGGCAGAGAGCTTAGGACAAAATGAGTGGAACTTAAATAAACACCTCACTTTATGCAGGGTACCCAAGGCATTTGAGTCTCTTGGTCTCTGATAGGTTAAGTACACACAAACTCTGCAGTAACCTCTTGCCACATTGCCTTTCTCCAAGTGGACTGGAGGAAAAGGACTGGAGTCCGTCAGTAGATTGAATCCTGTATATTTACCCAAGTAGAGAAATAGCATGTCCTACTTCTTCCCCACTTAGCTAAACAATAACAGCTCCATTTGATACATCCAGCATGTCTCGCCCTATTTTCCCTCCCTGTCCTGTTCCCTTTGTTCTTCTTTTTTAAGTTGTGCGGTGTGAAGAGACAGTATATCCATCACCCTCCCAGTTCAGCAGAGTCTGAATGGCTTATTAGGCATAATTTAGATATTTGTTTTCAAGAGAACCACCTGAGAAAACTCTAACAGTGTGATTAGCTGCCTGCAATGCTTTAGGTGTATATTGTCTCAAGCAAAAACTATGCCTAAAGTTTCACTATCTAGCATTACCAAGATGATCATTGTTTACCCCTAAAAGAGCCTCACTACATATGGAGGACGTAAGTAAGCAAAACTCACTTGACTTTCACTGAACTAAAAGCAATACAGTCACACTTCTGTGAAACTGGTGGATTTGTTTTCCTGACTATGCAAGAAGGAAGTATCGTTACATGAGTCTGGTACATCTCCTTAGGTTTGACTCATTTGTCTTTGCCAGGATACTGGATAAAACGTGCTGAATACTCTATTGACTGTTTCTTGCAAGGTGCATAGACACAATATGTTCAGAGCCTTTCTGTTAAACTATTAACTAAAAACTTTGCCTGTTTCAAAAAACTTTGGCACTCTTCTGCTTTATAATTAAATATAACCTCATTCAACATTTTAAAAAGTGCTTCTAGTATTCTTAAGCACTTTCATAAGTAAAAGGTGCAGATCTCCCCAAGCCCCTGTCTAATGACTTTGTATCTAATTCTCATCCACTTTACTTCAGCACTGTGAAATTGGAGGATTACAGCCTTTAGAGTCCTTGTATTGAATCTGACCCTGGAAGCAAAACTCACTATTGTCTATTCTGAAGAACTTCCCATAATGGACACTTCACAGTAAATGCAGTCTGTTCCAGGACTTAGCTGTCATACGGCTCATCACTGTTTTGATAGTGTTCCACCTTTGCTGTATTTGAAGTCCACTATTTTTCATCCTATTTACAATGCCTAGGGAGAACGGATTATGTCTTTCCTCTTCACAGTAACCTTTTTACACTTGAAGGCTGCTGCGGTGATTGCCCTTACTCCTTTACTAGGATGAACACCCCCAGCTCTTTTGATCTTTGCTTACAGGTCATGTCTTTTAGGCATCCAGTTGTTCTTACTGCTCTACTCTGGACTTTCTTCAATTGCGCCCCATTCTTTCATGAGCACAAAATGGTTATTTTCACAACTAAGAGCAAAAAAGGAGCAAACCAGTAACAAATCAATGCATCAGTGATTTGTATCTCCTTCCCTGGTATTCGATGGCACCGCAGAAAAACTAGGAAAAGAAAATTACAGAGGCCTGACATTTACTTGAACCGGTCCCGCCACGTGGCTCCTTGCATACTGAGAGACTTTGTGTAGAGGAACAGCATGATCCAAGTTTCCAGAAGTGCTAAGAAATAAGCACTAAAAAGTGGTATAATTTTCACCCACAGAATTATTGCCTTTGTGGAGTTCAGGAGGCGGCAGGGAGTAGAGGAATGGTTTCTTGTTTCGCTTTTTTGCCTGTGGCAAAACATTCCTCTATTAATTCATTGCTGTTTATAAAGTGATTTGACTTCCTCAGATGAAAGGCATGACATAAGTGCTTGGTATTAGATGATTATTAATTATTTTTATTCTTTACTATTTTTCAAGCCAAGGACCTATTATAGTCCTCATAAAGTTTAGCACTTCAGCCTTTGTACTTTGAATAAAAAAAAGAAGAAAAGAAAAAGAAGTTCAATCTCTGTAACATAACAGAGTTCTCTACTGTGCAGCCCTCAGAGAATTTATATTTAAAGGAAGAAGTAGAAACAGAAACCAAAGAGATCTTCAATGGAGGAAAAAATTGGAACATTTTTAAGAAAGAGGTCACTGCTTGTCAGATTTTTCACTGCTCTGAATTAATGTAGTTGCACTGATTTTGTTTGTGTAGTCTGTGGTTAGCATTTTCAAATTCAAGCACTAAGTTAATAAACCTTTCCATGGTACTCTCAATAAACCTTTATTTGGGGGCTTGAAAACTATTGTGTATGTAACATGTACAGGCAGTCAAAAACTGGAGATATGCAGGAATAATGTTACGTGAACACATTAAAAAACCTAGGCCAGCACCTTGGTTCATGTAAATCAACTTTGTTGCTTGGAAGTTAGTAAGGCTATGCTGATTTATGTCAAGTCAGTTTATAAAGCTATCAATATTAGCAATTTAACTTATGCACCCAATCCAAACTGAAATGACAAAACAAAGAATCAGAGAAGAGATTAAAGTGTATTATTACTTCAAACTTCATGTGCATCATTGTCACCTCCAACTAGCAGAATTGTTGTTATTTAATATAATTGCCCTTTTTTAGCTGATGAAAGTAATTTTTCCCCTCAGGCATATTGTATTTGTTGTGATTGACAGATTGACACACAGCTTTCCTTATTGTCTTAAATCACCGAATTGCTATTTGCTGCTATTGTCCCTGGAATATATTCATTTTGTTGCTGACTGGAATTTTTCACATACAACTACAGCAACTCATTTTCTCTTCAGGTAGAATGTGCTTGCATTTGCAGACATCAGTGGCATTTTTCCATTGACTTCTGAATCAGAATCCAGCCTCTGAACTTTGGAAAAGAGAAAACTTACTAGACACACAATGCAACACACAGCACTGTTAGTCCTATTTGTGTGGCAATGCCTAAACTTATTTTACATCCCACAGGAAAAACTGCAGCCAGCCTTATCTAAGGAAGCTGCGAGGGAACACTGTTCTTAGAAACCTTTCTTCCTAGGCAAGCTTTCTAGGCAAGGTTTACAGTTCTTCTTAACTGTGAAAAGTAAGTACAGGGTAAACTGAGCTCACAAAGACCTTGTTGTTAGCTTTGGCTGCACTCTCGCCCTGTTTTTATTTTGACCAACAAAAGAAAGAAAACATTTACTTCAAACTTTAAAAAGCAGCTCCAACACCACTGAGCCTAGGGAATATGGAAAAGCAGTTCCAAATTCAAAGTGATGTGATGCTGTTAAACTTTACACATTTATGGTGTGTAATCGGCTGTTTCGCCCTTGCTTATACACTGGCAGTTGGATTTGAGGAGTGAGCAAAGGTTGTAGCCACTTTTTACAGGAAGACAAGAGTACTGGTTCGCATGAGCACCCTCTCCAGCAGATTGCCTGACCTTGGCGTGTCCTAAGGGTCACTCTGAACACAAACAAGCATTGGGGCGTCTGGAGAAAACACCAAGGGCTTCCAGTCTTTCCAGACAAGAAAGAATGGATCAGTCTATCTGTTGTGGAGTATGCCAGGTCCTACCTACAATTTGATACTTCAGGGTAGTATGTCCTTTATCTCAAAGCTCTGGCAGCTTAGGCCTGGTCCTTTGTTAAAAGGCCAGTTTCACTTCCCAAAGTGAATGAAGAAACAATTTTCTTTTTCTGGTGCCTTGGGTGACTTCTGGAGCACTACAGTCTTTCAAGATATTGAAAAGCTCTTCTTTGGGATCTGCCTGTGAGCATCCGGATTCCTCCCCTCTCCCTCTCTGCCCCCCATTATTTATTAGAGTGGGCAGATTATTTTACCATGGGAAAGAAGTTTTGGTTCTTGTTGTGTATAATGTGTGTGCCACTGTATGAGTGTCAAGTTTAATTCACTGGATAAACACTCTGGCCCCCAAATTCTGCTTTCAGCTCCTAGATCCTCACATATGCAACCCCAAGAAGATCCTCCTCAGACCATATCCACATCTTTCACTCAGCTGAATGGAAAAGCGTCTTGTAATGGCCTTTCCAATGCAAATTCTCCAACTTAATAACATTTCCTGCTGTAACTACCCGGTAGATAGCTCTTAAACAGTCAGAATTTTATAATCCCTCAGCAGTGGTTTTTTCCAGTTTGGTTACAAATACAGACTACCCCTCTGAGAACTATAAGCAAGCTCAGTTCCATATTTCTACATTCAACATTCTTGTAGTTATCAGAGTAAAAATTTGTCAGGCTATATACAGTATTGCAGCCAGCCAAAGTTTTTCTTTTCACACAATGAACTCAAAATTGGTTATGCTTAAACTGCACATAGAGATTTTCCAAGAAAAGTTAATCTTTCCCCCAGGAAGAAGTGAAAACATGAAAACAAGAGTTTGTAACAAAAGAGTTTTAATCTGGGCAATTGTGCAAATTGAAGCATACACTTTGTAGTCAAGGAAACATTTTAATCTCAATATATTCTATAAAAGCATTCAAGCTAACAGTACAATGATTCTATTTGTAGACTGCAATCTGCTGAGGCCAGTATAGATGCCTGGAGGCTGAGGACACCATCCTGTGATACATCTGGGAATCCAGGCTGTCCCCTTTCTTGCTGCTACACACTGTGCGCTGACTCAGTCCCTGCTTTGTCATTGTCCTGGACCCATCTGTTTTCACAGAGAAACAGAGCTTCCTTTCCTCACACATGTCTTCATGTGGCTTTTCGTGCACGAGGCTGGTTTCAGAAGAGTTAGAAGCAATGTCCAAATTGGGTCTCTGTGTAGATTAAAAAAAGAGTTTTTCAGGTCTTACTATCTAGCAGGTTCCTGTTATTTTCTTTCTTATGTTTTGCATATAATTTATAGTCTATGTACTGTGGCCTTTACTCATGCAAGTACTCCTTCTGTCCTTCACCAAGTAAAAGAGGTTTACCGAAGAGATTTCTCTATGCGTATAGAATCAGTATCCCATTCTCCTTCTCTGTTTAACTACCCCCAGCCAAATATTCAGGCTGAGCAGGGCTCAGTGCTCATTTCTGCATGAACATTAGACTACTAATATATACAAAAGTTGCAGCAGTAGGTTTTAAAGTACAATTTTCCCCTTTTTAAATATCGACACCAAATCTGACTGCAAGCCATAAGAAACTACTGAGAAAAAAAAAAAAAGAGGCTCTATTTTTCTCTAATTTTCTGGGGAAAAAAAGAATCAAGGAGACTTAGGCTTACTGTCTATGGAAGCGAACAAAATTTCCTTCAGGGCAAAGCCACGGGACAGTAGAACCAGATTATATTCAAACCACAAGTTAATGTGGGAGGACAGTAATCTAATTGACTATAGCTGGTGATTTGTAAAGACAGTTAAATAGTCTTTTATGTTTCATGACCAATTTCATATAAAGTTTTAGGTTAAACTTAGCTAATAAACACAGTAGCCTTCAGCTGCAGATTATTTTGGTTTTGTTGCTTTTAAATCAGGTAATAATTAAAACCAGGAGGACTATATTAAAAGAAAGATGAACAAATGAATGAATGAATGTGTCCTGGTTTCAGCTGGGATGGAGTTGATTTTCTTCCTATTAACTGGTATAGTGCTGTGTTTTGGATGTAGTATGAGAATAATGTTGAAAACACACTGATGTTTTAGTTGTTGCTAAGTAATGATTATGCTAGTCAAGGACTTTTCATCTTCCCGTGCCCTGCCAGGTGCGCGGGGGGCTGGGAGGGAATGTGGCCAGGGTGGCTGGCCCAGCTGGCCAATGGGCTATTCCATACCATATGATGTCATGCTCAGCATATAAGGCTGGGCAAAGAAGAAGGAAGGGGGGGATGTTTGGAGTGATGGTGTTTGTCTTCCCAAGTAACTGTTAGGTGTGATGGAGCCCTGCTTTCCTGGAGATGGCTGAACACCTGCCTGCCGATGGGAAGTAGTGAATGAATTCCTTGCTTTGCTTTGCTTGCGTGCGCAGCTTTTGCTTTCCCTATTAAACTGTCTATCTCAATCCATGAGTTTTCTCACTTTTACCCTTCTGATTCTCTCCCCCATCCCACCCGGGGGGGGTGAGCGAGCGGCTCTGTGGTGCTTAGTGGCCGGCTGGGGTTAAACCATGACAGAATGAAAGAAACTTATCATGTGAAAAGTTTTGAGTGTTTCTTCATCTCTCTTGCTATCATGATGTTTTCCTTAATATTAAATAGTATCACACATTTTTCTTAAAAGCACTCAACAGCTTTTAGATCAGTAGGGACCTCTTTGACTGTTAAACTTAAGTCAACAGGCACTCTGTTGAGCTAACAGGCAGATTGCAGGATAATGCATTGTAATACCTGTGGTGAGTCATTGCACACAGAGACCTGACTTTGTTTTCCCACTGTTCCCACTGAAGTTAATCCGATGCCTATCCTAGTCTACAGAGAATGATCAGTGCTAAAACTTACCATGAATTAAAGAATCCATGCCATTCTACAGGTTTGTCTGAGTTCTGTTAATCTCAGAAAGTACAGTTATTATTGTTTCTTGATTATATTTATAAGAAGGAACCTGGGCATGCTATATTCAAATTCAGAATAGAAACCTTAGGCAAGAAAACAGTATGAAAGAAGGCTGTTAGGTGGAGTGCATTTGAATGTTAAAGTTAAATCTGACACCTCATACTTCAGGTTACATACAACTCAACACAGGGCACATAGGTTTTATATGAATACAAATGTGCTTGGCTGAAAAGTGCACCTTAAATCAAAATTTTGACAGACACAGACCTTTCTACGTAGAAGTTTTAAGAGACTTTTAGAAATATTTTAAATTAAAAAATTTCTTTCTGCAATTTTATGTCCTTTTTTATTATTATTATTTTGGAGATGGACATAAAAATGTTGAGGCCTTCAGAAGAAAATTCTGAAATATGAAAACAAGTCTTAAAAGATTTTCAGGAAGAAAGATTAAAAATATTCCCTTCATTAAATAGTAGCATAGAATAAAGGAGTAGGATTTGGTTTTACCAAAATTTTTAGGTGAAAAATGAATTTTCTCTTTTCTTTCAACAAGTAAAAAAAGTATGTCTAGCTTAATTTGCTTTATGGCCACTCATGAAGTATTTATGAAGTATTTACATCAACAGATATATGCTTCATTAATAAATATTCACCAAAATAATTCCATGGAATAAGAGGCACATCATTTGTGTTAGTTATCTGCATTGTTTTTACTTGAAATATATTAATTTATGGAACATTTGAGAGACACATCAGAAGAATGTTTTTCAGCTAATTTTTTTTTTATAAAAAGTAGTAGTGCACCTCAGAGTTCCAAACCATTCTATGGAACTAAACAGATTTTTTTATCCTTTCTGTGTTCCCTCTTCTGAAGAACACATGGAAATTGCCAGTGATGCAAGAATTGTACTGCACTAACCACTGAGTGCATATACTCTGCTGGGTCATTTCTTTATCCCGTGCCTCACAGCAATAAGCTGCTTGGTTTTCTTTGGGGAATAAGTTGTAGGAAAGCTGGGATTTGTTCTTTTCTGGAGCTCCTCAGTCCCCAGAAGATGTTCTCTGAATGTTTTTTCTTTGTTTTCATCTCCTGTTTTTCTAAGTAAGGTGCTTATTTTATTTTTTTCAGTGAATTTTGTGCCCTATTCCCATTCAGACTTTCTTTTCTTATTTGCTTGTAGGTGCTGACTCTTCCATCTCTCCTTTATGCCAATCTCCACAAAACACTAATCAAATTTGGCTGACAGTCCTCCCTAACCCTTCTCTCAAACTTTCCTCCCTTTTGGTGGACTTCCCACTAGCAAAACATTGCCACTTTTCTTCACATCCCTCTTTTAGCCTCTCCTTTGCTGTAATGCCTACAGGGAAGTTAGTTGTTAACAAGCTGATCTGTCTGCTACTTTAATCAGCATTGCTGCATTGCTTCCTTGTGGTGCCCTGTTTTTCCTGAGTGATGTTTTCTGTTGTATTATACAGAAAAAATAGGACTAGGGTAGGGCTGCATTTACGCAGTGTTGTCCGGTCCGTAATTTGAACTCTCATCTAGTGCTGTAATACAAATAATAAGAACATCAATAAGAGTACTGGTGAAAGGTGGTAAAATGTTTCAAATTATCTAAATTTTGACTGATTTTTCAAGTTTAGAAAAAGAAATGGTAGAAACTATTTCTAACCAATTACAGATTTGCTTGTATTTCATGTTTTATTTTAGAAATTGCAGAAATGTTTGGAAAATGATTGCAAAGCTCCACCATTACTTTAAGCTACCTGCCATTATGTTATCCTTTGTTCTCTGTTAAGATATGCTAGCATTTCAAAAATATAGAATTGCTGTGGCCTCAACACAATTTCCCTTATTTGCCATATACAATTTCTCTTCTTACCAACTCATCTCTTCTCACCAAGCTCTTCATTACAGCTTCAATGTTCAGGATGTTTCTTCAGTGTTAAGAATGGGAGCACTCAGCCTTTACGAGGCCTGTTGAAGATGGGTATTTTGTTACAATTCAGTCCGTAGGGTAAAATGAAAGGATAGTATGACTTAGGCAAAAGACAGAACAATGTAGGCCAAAATGCAATAGCAGCTATCTGTGATGGCTGTGACTTCAGACAAAGTTTTAGATGAAAAGCCCACAGTCATAGCTAACTCTATGTGCAGTTCGTGAGCAGCCATCAATCACGGCTGGCAGCCCAAACATCTATAAAACACCAGTGTGGCCACCTCAGAACCAGTAATTCAGTGGATCACTTCCTACACAGCCACGGACTTCTCTATCCCTGTTATGCCCCTATCCCAGTTTTCTTCCTCTGTGCTGTCAAAGAGATTTACTCACATTATTGCTCACATTTTGGAGCTATAAAGAAGTATCGACAAAAGTGGTGATCTTTAGGGTTTTTATTGTCTATGCTTCTGGCAGGATCCTGTCACCTACAGAATCAGTATCTGAATAAAGTCCACAGGTACTGGTAACTCCAGGTTCTGTCCCTAGCTGTCTGAATTGACATGCTACTACTATCACTTTTTTTTTAATCGCTAAGATTCAAAGGGCTGTCTTCAGTGTCTCTTGCACTTGGCTGAACATGTTGTGACAACCTATTAAATGTTCATAGTTAACAAGAAGTGCAAAAGCTAAGCTCTGTTTGCAGATATCTCCACTCAGCTTAAGGGTAATGAATTTCCACTTAAGGATGTAGTTGTGGCTTGTATTAAAACAGAAATTTACCACAGCAAAACATGAAGAGGATAAAAGTCATCTTGCAAACAACACTGTTAATGATTCATAGGACATTGGTGCTAGATAGTTTTATGAAATAGTTGTTTAAAACAGTAATACAGCTAGCATCACAAAGAGAAGCAGACCACATTAAACCTCAGTTACAGTCTGATTAGACAGTGAGTCAGAAAATTTGCACAGCATAAGCTGTTTTTCTGAAATTTCTAGGCATCTGACTCCATGGCTCATTACAGTATCCAAACATTGCTTAAAGAAGCAATGACATAAAACTTCAGTAGTATTTTAAAGCTGTAAAAATTTTCTCTGACAAATGGAAGACACTTTCTGAAATTTATTGGCAAATTAAAAAGTAAAATTTGCATCCTGCTGTGGAACACTAAATATTATTAGACCCTTGCAGAGAAAGAGAAGATGAAAATAATATGGATATAATATGTGTCCTTAAGTGCTTAAGAAGTCCAGTATGTAACATCTTAGCAGTAAAAAAAAAAAAAATCCACGTGATAGAGTCCGTACAGAGCGTAGGAAGTGGTTTCTTCAGTGCTTGTAAGCTTCCACACATTGTAAACCTTTTTTTCATGGAACTTACAAAATTTGTGAGTCCACAGCTTGTAAATTAGTTATCATTGTCTGGCTGATCAAAGTGCCCTATTTGCTGAACAATAGCCCTCCTGGGACTAGGCACTCTTCAAACGCTGAGCATGAAAAGACCAGGGACATTTGTCAAGCCAGCACACATGGCTATAACTAGAACTGGCCAAAAAATGTTGCCAAACCCTTTTCTGGCAGCCTGACTGAAGAAGAAGCAGCATTTATTTTTCAAAAAATAAGCATGTCCATGGCATTTCAAACCTAGCAAAACCTCTCAATTTTCCTGTTCTTTTACGTAATGACAAAATTTGGGGGATTCGTTTTCTAGTTATGTTTCATTTCACGAGTTTTTTAAGGGCTCCTGGTGTAGACTGTACATTATTTCACATTGGTGTCTTACAGGTATCCAGTCAATGCTAGGTATCTAGGCAACCCTTGTGGTTAAAGAAGCAGCACCTCCATGAATGTAGTCATTTATCCCAGGAAAATGGGATCTTTAGGGATCCTCTCCATCAGCTGCAGGACAAGTGTTGGCAGCCAGTGTGCCCTAAATGCCATACCTATGTTTCTGAAGTTATGTGAGATGAATGCACCTCTTAATGTGATTCTACTGATTATTTTCAGAAACAAGCATTTGACATTAACCAAGTGAAACGTTGGACTGTTTATTACTTTACAGTTTTCAGAGTTTTTGTTTGGTCAGATTAAAACTTCACTGAGATTCTGAAACAAATTTTGAACCATGGACTGACTGTGAGGGATGGAAATTATATTTTCTTGTGAGCAGCAGGCATAACAAACACGCAGAAGATAGGTCATGGTGACCCTGAAAGTCTGGGTGACTTGATGAACGTAAATGATGCAAGCTACAAAAAGACTACAGCAGAACCAAGCATTAAGGTACCTTCTCTGAAATCATGGTGTCTTCTCCTAAATCTTAGTGTCTCTTCCACAGTCTTTCTATCTCCTAAGAAGTTTTTTCTCCTAAGAAGTAAATAAACTCCCTCCCTCTCTCCTTCCTTTCATACTAATTTAAGGACTTAACAGCTAGAGTAATTCAGATTAGGGTTTCTGAAAACAGGGAAGTGCAATATTATACCCATGAACATTCCATGAACCGTAACTCTGTTCTTCCAACCTAGAAGCTATCAATTCATACTAAAAACTGCCTATGTATAACCCAGTTGCGTTCACTAAGTTAAGTGTAAATGGATTGATGGCGAAAGGAGGCGTTAGCTGCAAAACCTTGACAGTGCTGGGATTGTGAGGGAAGGTTATTTAAGGTCATGTCTAGCAACCCCTCACTGCTACTGAATGAAAAGAAACAGGTGAATGGGTACTTCAAGAGATTCAGCTTACTGCATTTTGATGCTGTGTTGGTGTCCATTTCAGTAATGACGCCTGGGGTTACTTTTGTCAGCTGTGAGGCAGCAGCACATAAAGTAAAGATGTAAACCTGCATGAAAGGGTGCTAAAATGGAGTAGCTAAGGAGCTCTTATTTGAGAATGTGCTCAAAGTGTACAGCAAATGCAGCTCGTTGCACTTCTTTCAAACACCAGTTTTGCTTTAGCATGGTGAAGGTGCTGCATACTACATCCCTTCTTTGTGGTCATATGCCCAACTGTCTGGGCAATACCAAGACTGAGGGGAGAGTACATGCATTTGGGCATTTTAGAAGATTGTTTGGGAAAAGCAAAATTGCAGCTGTCTACCATCAGTCTTAATTTCCTAGGATTCGTGGGCTTGATTTTTGCTGAACTGTGTGATTTGAACTGCCAAACAGACTTAACTGTGCATTTATAAAGCGTTGGGGGCTTTGTCACTGATCAGTTTGTTCAATTTCTCTCTGTCTTTCTCTTTTTCTTTTTTTTTCTTTTTCCTTTTTTTTTTTTTTTAATCAGAAAGGAGTACTATTCTTCATAACTAGCAATAATTTGGGTATCTGAAACATTCAGTAGGAAGACAGGCATTTTCTGATTTCTGTGTGCACCAGCCTTTCCCCTCTCTTAGATTATAGTACTAGTTCCAGAGAAGCTTGGTCTCAGTAAGTTTAATACCATGGTCTGTATCACAGGGTTTTTTCAGAGCACATGAAGTGCATTCCTTTGGGATGAAATTAACTTGCAAGAAGTCCAGGAGGACACCTACTGCATGCCAGCTACAAGTTCAGCCCATGGAACCAGGCTAGAGCTCACTGAAGCAAAGCCACCCTGAAACGTGTATAAGCGCAGGATGGTCGTAGATCATTTCTTCATACGGCATGTTCACCCTGAGGGTTTTGATTATGGCCAGAATAAGTGAACATAGCACATCACCTTGACGTATCCCAATACCATGACAATGGTCTGTCTGGGAACACCCTTACATAGGCTTGCTATAAGTTGTTTCCAGCCTGTTTCTTCTGGACATTTATCATCTAAACTTGTGCTTTAGCAACCTTTTCATCATGGCTTCTCCTGAATGACATGTGGACTATGTAGTAGCTGAAATGAATGCTGAAGAGCTGAAACAGACTGGGCATGACAGGAGTCCTTGGCTGAGCCCCAGGTGAGCCGAAACAAGCAGCAAGGAAGGCAGTAGACCATCCAGAGAATTCTGTTTTATACTGGAGTCTGTGCCTCAGGAAACCATAGCTCAATCTTCATCCACATGCATATAGATAGGAGGTATCAGGAAAATCCAAGCCTGCGGGCAGATTTTAAAACACATTAGATCAACCTTAGAGTGCTACAACTCCAAGATGTTGCAACACAGCATATGCAGTGCAAGCACAGCCTTCACAGGAGAGAATAGCTAGCAGAATCCTTGCTAGAGTAAACCTGGTGGATGGAAGTATTAGCTAAAAGTGGTAAGTAATGTTACCAAATTAAAACATGTGGATACTATATGCCCAAACATATATAGGGGTCTATTAACTGGTTAAATTCAAGTTACAGCTGCTACCTGTTTTTCAGAGCAATATACAGTGACTGGCGGATAACTTGAATGATTGCATTTGTTCCAGCTTCCATCTGCCTGACCATATTATGTATGGATTGATTCCGATCTTATACAGGTGTTGGACCGATATAATTCTACTTCTGTTAGTTAATACATGTCATTTTTTGTGGAACTCATGAAGGAAAACCAGAATCATGGTTCCAAACCACATGATTTAAATTGATGTGGTCTCTTCCTCTACTTTTACGATGTTTCCATATCAGCACAATTTTGCTGACAGTAGAGATATACTGTGTTAAAACTCAATGGCAGAGTGGAGAATCAGTATTAACGAAGATGGTCCTTAGGAAAAATTATTTTTCACGTTTACAGAATTAACGTGTTGAAGGCAGAAAATTTTCAGATAACAGTCCTTCAAACGAGGGTGATCAGAATCCAGTTAATTCTGTGAAGACAGGTAGGGTTAATAAACATAGTGGAAATTTTAGAATTTTAGGGCAGATGAGTGTAAACTTCAGGAGCTCTGCAATAAGTATAAAAAAAGATTTTTCTGATGTATTTTTAATGAAAAGTGATGAATAGTAACAAATACAATTTGAAATCCTTTGGGGGAAGAAATGGTGATACAGCTGTAAAAATATGAGGTCAGCCCTCTGTTTAGCCCAGTTACATTTAATTGAAGATGCTTGAATATACATCAATGAGTGTCAAAGTGTAACTCAAAAGAGTTACATGAGGGCAGATCATATTTGCCAAGGGAAAGGGAAAGGAAATTCCTACAGGAAAGGGAACACTAAACCAGCCATAATAAAAGAATCAAATATGATCTAGTCCAAACATGAGTAAGGGGGAGAGCAATTTATCACTAATAATCTAATTATAAACTAAAGTTAAGAACTGTGGGTGGTGGAATCAGGATGAAAGACTGAAGAAATGGATTATTAGTATTAGGGAATATTTTCTGTCTTTTCAGAGTTAAAATGCAAGGAAAGAGAAATACTTAAAGCTGGTTGGTGTTAAAATACTAAAAGTGAGCAGACTGAAAAAAAAAATTCTCTCTTCTGCCACTCCACATATTATCTAAGGACCTGACCAACCAAATACATGCAGCCATGGATATAGAGATACTACTATGTATAAGCATAAGTCATCAATGAAATTGCCTGTAGTACTAAATTCTATATTGAAAATAAATGCAAGGCTGGACCCTTGGGTCATAGCTTCACAGAGATTTATGTATATGAATAATCCCATTGATTTCTTTGAGACTGTCTACATGTGTAAGATGAAGCACAGCTTTAAATCTTTTCTGAATTATATCTTTAGATTAGAGTCTTCTCAATCTATGCACTAGTTTGCAAAGGTGCCTCATCCACAGAAGTCCTTACTAATTTGACAACAGTTGGACTAAGGCCTATATTTCTGTAGGATTCTTGGCTCACTTTTGAGAGCTCAATTAGTGAAGATACATATCGCTTGGAAAGCAACACATGAAGTGGATATACATTATCTGAACAAACACCTTTAGGGATCTGGTGTGTGAAATTAATGCTTGAGATATATGATTGAGAAAGTATAATCCCAACAAAGCAGTAAATGGAAGACCTGTGCCACAAGCGTGAAGCAGGGGGTAGGGAAATGATGGACAGACAGCAGCATCCAACCAGTTTGCTTTCACCATGCTAAATGCTTCTTAATTTTCATGCAGATCTGCAGTGAATGAGGAGATCCCACAAAACAGGCAGCCCATGTAAAAGTCAAAGCGGTAAGTCTTAGGAGTGCATGCACTATTTGCTTTATTCCTCTACGAATTTTTATTGGAAAAGGAGAGGGAGGATGGTGATAGAGTCAGTGCTCTGTTCCCCTATGGACTAGTCAGCAGAAGGTATGTGAAGATGACGCTTTGATTTACATACAAAGCACTGAGACAGACTGAGGAGAAAGCTACAGTGAATGTAGCTATAACAACTGATCTGAGAACTCCTATGCTTCAACATGCGTGTCCGTGAAGGAAAAGAGATCTAGTGGAGGGTTAAGAATAGGCCCAGGCATGCTCTATCTTTCTTTTAAAAAGGGGTAGTCTCCAAGACTAAATCAGAAGCAGTATCTGAAGGATACCCAAACACTGTTATCCCAGAAGGATGCCTACTGAAATTCAAACTTATTTCATCAGACCCTACCTGTCTAGTAAAAAGTCCTGAACTACTGGTATTGTTCTAATACTGGTTTATTTTTTTTAGGCAATAAATATCCTGGCTAATTGATAAATCACTTAGCAAAGCATTTTTATCTGGGGTGTCAGTTAAACTGAGTAATGAACAAGTAACAATTCAATCTAGAAAACATATATATTCCTCACTATGCAGCAGGGGCTGAAAATCTGAAAGGTTTTTCTTGGTTCTAGTGATAACAGATATACCTATATGTATACATTGATGGACTGATCTAGATTGATACAGGTTTTGATGACACACAAACCACCATCGAAGGAGTCCAAAATTTCAGCATCACTAGAGAATTTTATCTGACATCCTAGAACTTTACTCTTTTCCAGTTGGTTTTCCAGATGAAGCCCAAAGGTAAAGCTCCTTTACTTAAACTCGTCATACACATTAATGCATAACTAGGTATCATGGGAAACCTTCAAGCAAAACCATAAAAACATATACAAGTAGGTATGAGCACAAGAACACCAAAAGCTGTCTCAGTCCTTAATGCATTTTTGTTGTGTTTACAGGTAGCTCATTATCACTTGAATACCCTGTTTCTACTGATGATAAAGCTGCATTCTGCATCTCCAGGAATGGTGCCAGATTTGTTTCCTATCAAAACCAGAAGTAGAAATTCTGACCACTGCCTGATATATTTGCAGGACTAGCTAACTCTTTTATTTTAAAGACATTAGTGGTTCAAAATCTTAGACACTGGATAGTTTAAGTTAAGTCTATTCTCATCTTAGCCATCATATTGACTCGCCAATGACAGTCTTTAGTTAAAGTATGCAGTGTATATCAGCTCTGCTTTTACAGTCATATCTGTACCTTAAGCGAAGCAAACCTTGCAGGGACAGATAATATTTTTATTAGACCAAAGCTGGAGAAACAAGAAAGCTTCGCACTCACAAGTTGTCATTACCTCATTTCCAAAGGACTTCCCCACCACCTGAGCAATTTGACTCAGGTGTATTCTTTCTCCAGAGTTCTTTCTTGCAGAAAATGCTGCACATACGGCCATACCTTGTATTCAGAAGGTTTTGTCTGAAGTGCTTTAAAAAAAAAAAAACAAAACCATAAAAATACATTACTCTGTACTATCATCGATTCTCTCTTTTATAAAAAATCTGAAGGTAAAACTTACTTATCCAGTTAGATAAAACTGTTCTAGAGCAAAAGCATCTCTTTGTCTGGACATTAAGCAGAATAATAGAATTAGTCCATCCAGAATAAGAATATACTGGATTTAAATTCTGCTCCATGCGATCTTGTGTAACCTGACCGATACCAAAAGACTGCATGTTCTGTAGTGTGTAAATCAGTGCCCACATTCTCCCAAAATGCAGTGGATTAATGACATTGCTAAAGCCTCTTGCAAAAAAAAAAATCTCTGACAGTGAGCACAGAAAAAATTTAGCCAGTTGAACATTAACTGCATAGTCTTGGTTTCCATTCAATATTGGAATAACTGGAGTCACAAAAGTAGTGGTGAAAACATAATCAGTAATTATTATCAGTTAATAATCAGTAATTAACAGGGGGATCTGTCCTGAATTACAGTTTGCATACAACAGCCTGTTACTAAGGGAAAAAATAATAATTGAATGACTAGGTTACTTTTATTTGACCATTTTTTGTAGTATAAAAAAACCCTCTTCTCTTTTCTGTTTCTAATGCTAGTAAGGATTTCCCTTACCAGCTGTTCACCCAAAAATGGAAAATGATATTTTCATAATTTCTTGCTCCTTTCTAATGCACAATTAGCCAGAAGAACAGAGCAGGAAAGCATGAATAACTTATGTGTTTTAAGTTGGTCCTTTAATCAAAGTCACCTATGTCAATATGTTACTTTTTACGGGAGAAATACAAAACCACATTGCATAAGATGTAGGTTTCATCTGTGCTACTAAACAAAACAGCCCCAAACTGGTGCCCCAGACTTGGCTCACAGGCCAAGTGCGATGGCCTAGCCCTGTGTCCATGTGCCTAAACTTTCTTCCTCCCTGAAACAGGGTGGCTGCATCTGAAGTGCCTATTGGATGCAGTTTTTGGGCTATGACCTTCCCTGAACCACACCAGGGATAGCTGGCCTGAGCCAAAAGCCTGCTAGGGAGTATACTTACCATTAAACACTCAATGTAGAGGTCTGTGAGTTAATGTTTGAGTCTGTTTACTTACACAAATGTATAAATATATATGTTGTAAATCAGGGTGCATGCATTTTTGGCACATAAAAATGCATAAAACAAAAGGCTCCTTTTAAAAATGTGTACTCAAGATGCAGACATCATACTATTTATTTCAACACAGAAATAATTTTTTTTAATAGAAAAAAGCTGATGTCTTAAGTTGATGGTCATAATGTACTATTATTAACACTGTGTTCAAACAAAAGTGCTGGTGAATGACAAGAAGAAATGAAAGTGCTTTCTGATAAGAAACAACTGGGCTAAAAGCAAACATTTCAAAGACAGATTAAACTGTGGTCCATCCTAAGGCTCCTGATCTGGCACAGCCATTATGCTTTAAAAAGAGCAACCGAAGATTTTCCCTGCCAACATCTTTATGTCACAGCGAGTGAGTTCACTCACAGTTCGTAGAGGATGTTCTGCACGTAGCAGGACACATCCACAGAGCAGCTCTGGTGTGGCAGAGCGGCCAGATGGAGGTTTGAGGTGCTTTAAAACTGCTGGCTGTAAGGGTCTTAATGCAGAAGGCAGGACACAAGGCAATTTCTTACAGCAAAACCCATTGTCAGCTTGGACATGACAACCCATTCTGAAAGAAGTGCAGCCTCAACACCAGGTCAAGCCTCTTCAAAAGTATTACTGAAAAGGTGAGTAGCAGCCTGGGAAAAAAGCCTCAAGGCAAGGCTGGTTACACATTAGGACCGGTATTTAGGATCAGCTAGGGTAACATCTCCTACCTGAGGTGTCACCTTTGACACCCTTTGTAACATCTTTGCTGACTCCCACTCAGAAGGTTGCTTTGGAAGGACTCTTCTTTCTCTCTTTAGGTTAGCTGCAGAAGTTGGAAGCTTTCAACTTCCATCCAGGTTCATCTCACCAAAGATAACAGACACGGGTAATGAAACAAATAATTACTGTACATTTCACGCTATAAAAGTCAGGATGCGACTAATTTGACAGAAACTTTTACAAGCCCATTGCAAACACTGTGATCAATTTTACAGGGGAGTTTTGAATCCACATATAATGCAGCTATATAGATCTGTACATAATCAGATTCTTAAAGGTTATAGTTGGAGAATTATGAATGTGCAGTGGGAGTGGTAACACATGAGCATGTTTTTCCAAGGGAAAAGGATGGGAACTATTATAAATAAACTGTTGAGCTATATTCATGCAGAAACACTAATGTATGCGGATGGATTTCATGTGGAAGGTGGACTGTTTTAAGTTTTAAGCCTCACTGATGCAAGGAGGTGTCAACTGAGGAACCAAGGGGGTTTCTAGCAGCTATGAAGTGATGTAAAACTAGGCATAATGCTGGTTTTTCTGTAGTTCCTCCATCGAGGCAGAACACCCCCCACTCCACATTTTCCACATCTGTGCTGCCCCCACAACTCACCTCTTTGCTGTTTGTTCTTCCTTGGGATAGCAGCAAGGAAGCAACTGAAATGGGCATAGACCTAAAATCGTCCATGGAGGAAGGGGTGACATGGATGAGTGATCTGACAGGAATCACAGCATTTTTCCTATACATATGCAAGGTATATATGAACTTATAAACATAAGGCTTTTAGATCTCTTCTGTATGGTACTGGATGCAAGGAAAGGAACAAACTACCTCTGGACATTGGAGAGCTGGGTGCCTTGAGCGAGGAGGACAGGAGGAGGAAGAGTATGTGTATTCTTACTGCTCCTGTTGCTTGTACATATGGATTTCAGTCAAAAAAAAAAAAAAAAAAAAAAAAGAACAGAAAGAATTTGGATTTGTAAGGTAAAAGGCCCAGTGAAACAGCTCTGACAGCAAATATGTGGAAAAGGAGATTTGCCATGTGAAAGAGGAAGTCTTTAATTCTTGCCAAGCGGGAGGGGAACAAGAAATCTTGGGAGCTTTCAGTCCACAAGGATTAGCTGGTAACTATTTTATGGTCTGTTAGTTTATCAGAACTGGAGTGCATTTCCAAAGCAGAGAAAGAAGACAGCAAATTGGTACTTGTAATAGATCAGCTGTTCTAAGAAATCAGTTATTTTTATTTTAGGCTATTACTCTAAGTAAAATAATTTTTCATGTTGTAAGAATTTAGAGTTACTGTGATGTAAATGGTAATTAAGTTATATTTATTAACAGAATATAGCACCCTGGGTTTATTATGGAGTCCCATATGTTATATTTAGATGATCAAATAATATGTAAATGAGTTACTTTGAAAGAGCAGCTTTTGGGAGTTGTTCCCCAAAGTAACATTGCAAATGATGATCTTCATTTTGTTTCTGACATGCAGGTAAATGAAAGAGCTTCACTTTCATTATAATAACCTTGATTTTTGCAGTCAAATTTCTTAACACCTATTCTCTTTGACTTGTGTGAACTTGCCTGAACTGATTTCCATATAATAAGATTAGTAACATAAAAACATTCGTGAATGTTCGGAGGGCTGAACCTAATAAATCCAACAAGCAAACAACTTAAAGAAATAAAATTCTTGGAAATTCACTAATTACTTACAATCGAGGTATCACGATAGAAATTACTATTTTATTTTCAAGCGTCTCCAAAAGGCTTGAGGAGCTTTATCACACACACACAGACACACACACACGTTATGCTCATCGCTGAGGCAAGGGAACAGCAATCTGTCCTTTTCCTGTGGTTTGGAATCAAGACAGGCAGGTGTATATAGCAGGAATCATCTCTCCGGTATGCCATGGTAAGGCAGGTGATGTAGCAGGGGAAGCATTTACCTTCTCCAGCTCAATAAAAGAGGATGGGGCAGTCTATGTTGTCTGCACAATGTGAAGGTCTTAAGCCTGTTTCTCTCCGAAATCAGTGAGGGAGGGGAAGGCTTTTGTTTCCTGTCTAATGTACAGAGCGAGGGAGGTCGGATTCTCCCACTTCCTAGCCTGCCAACCAGCCAAAAATTAGAGCCCCACAGGAAGACTGGTTTGTCACGTCGTGCTGTTAGCAGAGGCTTGCAAGGCAGCCCATCTGCTGCCACTGTCATGCTGGTGCTGTTATACGGAAGAGCTGCCAGAGAAGACACTCCGCTTCTGGTCTGTTTATTGAGTCCTTGGGAATAAGGAGCATGGTGTGTTCAGAGGGGCTGGAGTAGACTGTGGGAATGGGAAACCTGATGGATTTGGGGGCAGGGAGAATGTGAAGCTGCTGGATTTTCTGGGAAAGTGCGCATGAAATCAATGGGCTGTTGTCGGGGGGAAGAAGGAAGAATTTGTAATTCATATATTTGGTCTCTGATAGGGAAATATAATACTGGTGGATTTGCTTTTGAGAGAAAAAAATAGTGTTTAAGAAGAAGGTTACTTGCATGACCAGAAAATGATTGAGGGAACCCCGTTTTAAAAGAACAGTATGCCTAAGCCTGAATTAATGAACTAGGAACTGCTGTTGAAACAATGCAAGGAATTTCCAAAGGAAAGACAGAGGGGACCTTGGAAAAGCAAGAAGGTAGGAAAAATTATCAATTTAATGATTGAGTTCAAAACAGATCAGAGATACTTTTGCTGGTTTATTTCCTCTCACTCTTTTTAAAAACCCTTTTCCTCAGAAATAAATGTTTAAGTGGAAATATATATAATTAAGACCCTATCAGTTATTTGGTTTGGAAGGGAGGAGAGGAGGACTGGATTTTGTTTACTTTTTGAAAAAGAAAATACATCAGAACTGAAAATTGACAAGCAGGCTATTGCTTCACTTTTCAGCTACATGACCATAAAAAACATCTAGGCTGAGATGTCATAAATTTTCATAGTGTTTTCCAGTTTTTCCACAGTTTGTTTTTGACACCTGAGAGTTCCCAATAGCTCTAAATGAAGAGCAGAAAAGAACATAAAAGTGTAAGTTATTTAAAATGGAAAACCTAAAAGCTTTGGCCAGGTTAACATGTCTGTTCTTCTGCATTATTATCACTGGTATTTAAATGATAGTGATTATAATGTCTTTGTCATTGCTGCAGAGTGAATTAGGAGAGGGGGTTTCACTGATGCCAGCTGCAATTAAGCATGAAATTTCAGTTTTCGTTTTACCTCGTCTCAGTGTTCATATGAGTTTTACCCAATCTCTTTCTGGCCAACAGGAGCCTTTTCCTTGATTTCGTCTCACACCCAGATCCTCAAAAAGTTTCTTTTATAGCAAGACCTTCTTTTTGGTCCCATTTATTTCTAGAAAGTCTGAACAAAGCAGTATGTATTTTATAGGAAGACACATGATAGTGCACAGACAGCAACAGGCTTTCTAGCTTGATTTCCTACGGAAATAAGATTCATGTTAACAACCGGTTTTGATGTCTGTTATTCTCCCCTCTATTCATAATCTTGAAACCCTTTTCCAATTTCAGCTAGATCTGGCAGATTACTTCAGTTTTCAGAGATACTGAGCTGCAAATTTCAATAAATTGGTGGTTGGGACAGAAGATCCAAAGCAGTCTTTACTGAGAGAAAACCTGGAGCAGAAGCTCAAATACAACATCAGAAACCAGAGCGGTAACAGAGCAGCAAGACAATGTTAGTGTTCTAGTCGTGAAAGAAGCTTTGGCTAGAATTTGATTTTCAGAGGAGAGCTCAACCAGAAAACCTGGAGACCCAGGGAATCAGGCTTCAGGCGTTCTGCTGATCATGGAACGATTCATGTTCCTAGGAAAGAAGATGGCTTGTGACTGAAGTCTTTCTTTGTAGATACAGACTTTTTCTTATTCTTTCATTTGAAGAGAATGATAACTTTTACTCTAAAAACTTAATAGGAAGTGAAGAAAATGCAGTTCTTTTCCTGAATTTTCTAGACTGGAAATCCCATGCATCCATTCATCTTTCTCTGAAGTCCTTCTATTCATCCATTTGATTAATGATTACATACATTTTTCTTTTTATTTACAAATTATAAGTAAGAAGTTATTGATTTCTTTTATTAAGTCAAAATTCAAATATTGCCAGAATGAAGTAATTTGTACCAGAGGTCACCTTACTGTCACCATTTATAATAAGAGATTAGAGAGTGTGTTAATGATAACTTTGGAGTAGTGAAACTGCATCGAATTTTATATGGCAATATATTTTCTCCCTGTCTTTCCATCATTATAAACTTACGTATAATTCCTCTTTTGGATTGGAGGATCTCATCTTTTGAACTCAGAAATTGCTCTTTTTTTTTTAATTCAAGAGTTCAAAGAAATGCCCCTATGAGAAGAAAAAGATGAAGAAGAATAAGTGCTATACCTTGATCGGAACAGTCATGGGGACAAATTCAAGGTGTGGAACAACTGAGTGGGTGGTAGACCTGCAAAAGGGAATTTGAATGTGAGTCAGCAGATTTACCCTACTGCAAAAAAGGAATCCTCATACAGGCTGTATAAACGGGGGTGTGCTATATAAGGTTTGGGAATACTTCTCCTCCATATGAATAAAGCCTCATCGGGGATACTGTGTCCAGCTAAGGGCAGATAACAGTTTGAGAAATATCTGTACCAATTGGCAAGAATCCAGAGGTGAACAACAAGAATTGTTAGAGGTCCAGAAAACATGACTTGTGAGAAAAGATTGAAAGAGCTGGTTTTGTTTAGTCTAGGGAAGGGAAGAATGTGGAGAGACATGATAATAGCCACTAAGAACAAGAAAAGACATGATGTGTTTGAATTGCCTCAACAGAATTAGGGTGGGCATTAGCAAAAAAAGGTTTTTAATGGCAAGATAGTGAAGTGCTGGATTAGCTTGCTTCAGGAAGCTGTGGAGTCTTTCACTGAAGATTTAAAGAGAAATTTAGACAAACATTGCCAGGTGAGTTATGAGACTGAAGTTTGCTTATATGTAACTGTGCCTAGGGTAGGAGAATGGACTGGATGACCTCTTAAAGTCTATGGCAGCCTATTTTTTTAACTCAGTTACACTAGAGAGTGATTTTTTTACCATTGTTTAAAATAATGACTTTTAATCTTTTAAAATATTTTTAAAGTGAATGGGGCCTAATCCTCTGTTTCCTCACACACAGTATTCCCACTTACATGCACATAAGTGCCTGATGCAAACCATCATTATCTTGACTGATTATTATCCTGACTGTTCATTATTCTGAACATTTTATGTCCAGAAACAAGTGGCTTTAAAGGTTATATTAGATTTAGAGTTCTCCCTTCATAGTAACTATAAATGGTAATACATATTTTTAAATACGTATTCATCAGTATTTAAGAAAAATGAATGATTTTATTAATAACTGGCTTAGTAAGCTTTAGTAAGCTTTAAAGTAGCTTTATAAGTCTGATACATTTTTACTCAAGATAGCTACTTCTGGGGTATATTCGTTTATACCTTCTAACATGAAAAGAATGTAGTATTCTGTTACTGGTTTTTACTCTTTTTATCTGTGCAAAATAGATACAGATAAAAGGTAGCTGAATTGGACTTCGGCTGAAATGTCCCTTCCCTTTTATCAGTTTTAAATTACTGACTTTTAATTCTACTGCTTTCCCTCTGCTCCTGAATTATAGGTCAAAATAAACAAAATGACACGGTTTGCATTCTTTATGCCAGTCCTTTCTGGTGCATCCCTTCTCATTCACCTCTCTAAAATCCGCAGACCTACTATTTCTAGTGTCTTGCAGATATCCCTTTGTCTCTGTAAGTGTCAAAATAGAGTGTTGACTGGGTGCCTTCTGAGCAATAGCATGTCACATGCAGTGAGAGGAGGAGAGACAGCTGAGAACGGCATCTTTCGAGCAGCAGCAGAATGGGCAGATCGCTTTAATTTGATTTTTTGGACCATTTTAGTTATCTTCAATTACATTGAAGACAGGTTACGTGGCATTTCCTGGTATCTTAAACGTGACAGCAGCTACTAACAGTGATGGAAAACTTTGCAAGACCTTTTCAGGAGGATGATACAGCATAATCTGGTTTGAACACGAGATTCCACCTTCATTGCTAACAATGAGAAATTGAAATGAAACCTGAAGAATACAACTTAATAGTAGGAATGTTGTAACTAATTCTCTGAGGAGAAACAGAAGCAAGTGTAATAGGGAAATATAGTACCTTCTTAGTCCTTCGAGCAGATATAGCTGGAAAAGAGAAACAAGATACTGAAAAAAAATTCATACAACTGGGTCTGCCAAAACATGAAACTTAAAGCTAAATACAGGTTTTAAAAGGTCTTAAATTATTCCATTTGGACTAATGATTTAGTTGAATTGATATGAAAAAAGTAAAGTTTTTGGAGGAGAAGGTTATTTTGCTATGTATGTGATGTAGAGACACAGCATCTGGGAGACAATATTGTAATGAGCTATAAAACCAGTATCTGTATCAGGACAGTGTGTTTTAGTATCTAATAGAATAACAAATGTCAGTTTTCCAGATGCAAATTTTAAAGATATGCTTCCCTGCAAAATCATCTCTGTCAGCTCAGAAATAGTACTATTATTTAGTGAAAAATGTTCTATCAATAATGGATAATCTTTATGTGTTGAAAAGTTCATCCTGATGCAAAAGAGTTGTTTATTTTTTTAAATAGCTTTTAGTGCATTGGATAAAGTTTGTCTTATTTTACATGCTTATTTTACACTTATATATAAGGTTCATGGATCCTGTGGTTCTGTTGTGAGCAACTACTAATTATTGTGGTTGTGGAGGTATTTCAGTAGGTGTGGAAATTAATACTTCAACAAGGCTGTTTGTTTTGGTTGGCGTTGGTTTTGCTAGTGTATAAATAATTTAAAATCTATTAATGAGCACAACAGGCTGATTTTGTAGCCCAGAGGCCACAGAATTCATCCAGGTGGCCAAAGGAGACAAAGCAGGGATGAACCTTAGTCTCCCTCAATGGCACAGTTCTGCTGTCTGTCCCTCGATACATACTGCAATGGTAGGTCTGGTCTTTCTTATTTCTTCTAAAAGGGGAAGATTTTATTCCAGTGCAATTTTTATTCCAATGTGCTTTTTCTTCCAAAAATAGCAGGACAAAACAAATGCTGAATCCTGTAAGATTTTAATAAAAATGGAAATTCTTGTCTTCCAGGCAGCTTTAGCTGGTGCCTGTTGCCAGTTTTGGGGAAGATGCTCATACAGCTTCAGGAAATTAACAGCAGGGAATAACCTTACATTGGAAAGATATCCAACTACATGGCATCTGTGTATGTGTGCATGTAATTTGAAGAGTTCTGTGATGTACAGTTCACCAAAAGCCATTTTCCACATTGGAAACAATGAGGATGCAAAGTATTGGCTTGTGCTAACCAGTCTTGATGCTGTTGTGCTGTCTTGGGGTTTTGGTCAACCTCGAAAACAAATTTCATTGCCACTGTATAAAAAAAAAAAAAGTAAACTACCATATAGTTAACATTCTCCAGCTGGCTATCTGTTCCCTACATGAAACCGCAAAGTGACATCTAAGTTGTGATTTATTTTTATAAATTAAGAGCAGGCCCATTATGCCAGCCCTATAAGACTCTGGGTGTTTGCAACAGCCAATTACTGTGGAAACTGCTTAAACAGATAAATGTTTGGATAAGGATCTGGAATAAACACCATTTTTTTAAAAAAATTCATGCAAAATATCATTAGACCAAGACATCGCAACCACTTCATCTGTTTGTTGCTAAATCTATATCCTTCCCTGGAATTCTTCACTGCAGATCTACAAAGGAATAAATGAAAAACTGCTGTTCTCCCACTTAACCTATAGCAAGCAGCCTTTAAAAACAACTCTTCTCATCTGTTACATTCCAACCATATTTAGCTGTTTTTATCAGAACTGTGTGGTAGAAAATGATCTGTGGGGGTTTTGTAACACTGAAATACGAGGATATGCAAGTACTGCTTTGAATCCAATATAATCCTGCACATGAACTTGTCCCATTGAAATCAAATTCATAAAAGCATACCTGTACACACCCTTCCTGAATTCAATTCTAAATGCCTGTTACTGTAACCCTGCTTGCTGTGGCAAATCTTGCTTCTTCAAGCATAACAAGAACCCAGTATCTTGCCATTCTGTACTATTCCCTTCAATCTTTCCAAACAGTGTGAATGGAACAAATAAGAAAATGCATAGATGGCACATAAATTAAAACAGTACATTTTAATACTTATCAATGAATACAGAACTACACACACGCATAATTTTTACACAAACTCTGAAAGGGAGACTCTGAAGTATTAGACTGACTATTTCAGAATTTAAGTTTTAAAAGCAATACTTGCTTTATGTGGATTCAAATGAAGCAAGAGACATGCTATTTGGTCTATTATCATGTGACATTGAAGCCCACATGCAACATGCTATCAGACTAAGTTACTAATTCTCTTTTCAGTGTTCAATATTTTTATTAGATCTATCTAGGTTTACTTTAATATTATTACACACACACACAAATTTATTTTATCCCATTTACAGTTACAGCTTTTGTGCTTTTCTTGCTGTAATCACAGGCTTCCCAAGCAATGAGGTTCCCAGTCAATGTGCTATTTATCACATCATCTGTATTCATGTTTCTTATTTCTAGTTGCAAAGAAAAAAGCTTCTTGCTATGGCAATATTGGCTCCAGAGCTCCTAACTTCATCCATCCAGCACAAAATGTTCCAATATGTCAAGGAGCCTCTAACTGTTGCTCAAATTCATTCTATTTATAGTGATGTTAACACAGTCCACTTTCCCATAGGTTTATATCTTAAGCTTGATCGCTGGTGTGGATTTTCTTGTAGCTAACAAAGGTTGGACTCATGCTCCATCCTTCCCCTGAGTGAAGAACTAATAGGGTATCTTTCTGTTGTCCAACAGCTCATTTTTACAGAATGTTTCAGGACTTGGCATTTTTGAGATCTCTGGTCCTCTGAAAAATATGGTTGAGATTTAATCTTTGGTTTAAAAGACTTGTATTTGGAGGGGAAGGGGAAAGGGCAGAAAGGAAAAGCAGATGCACAAAGAGAGACATAGAGTCATGGACATGCAGGACACAGAGGAACAATTATGTGTGGAGAATCCCAAAATCTGAGCAGAGCCAATGGTGCACCCTGATCCAGCTACTCTCAGGGCTGTCGCAGGGAACAATCAGATCCATTGTCCGAATGTGAGGCTCACCAGATGAGTCAATGGTAGATGTTGTCCCTGGTCACCTTACAGACTGAGGGGATTAGAAGGGTATGGGACTCATCATGGGATGCCAGGAAGAACATTTTTGGAATGGGGAGAAACCAAGGTCTGGGAAAAGAAGGGATCAGGGTTGTTTGGGATCTTTGGTTACTAGTGCGGGAAAACAGATAGAAAAGATTATAAAAGCAGCTGTCACATGTAAACAGGTTGCCAGTCAGTACACTTGTCTGGCCATGCCCTGTTCCTGGTCACCACACTCTGTCTTGTCTTCTTAGTAAAGTCCATTCCTGACTGTTTTCCTGAGTAAGGGGCTCTCTACTCTGTGTCCATGTGTGCGTATGGAGGCCTAAGTGCCAGCCACAGGAAAGAACACCGCGAGACAAAAGGTCCCATTTGTCTCTGGTGCTGGTAACTGGAGAAAGTGGAGAGTGTGCCTATTTTGTGGGTGTGTATGTCAGGCCAAGTATTGGAGTGACCATAAGTCTGGGCAGGATACTGAAGAGACCAGAGGGTCTGAGAGGCTCCTGGGAAGGCCAGATACTAAGTCTGGACAAGCTAGCAGAGAGACACGTTGCATGCCTCTCTGTGTGTGTGTCTGTACATGACGCAGCTGGAAGACGAGGGGATCCAAGGGCAAGCTGCTGGATACACAGATTGTCGGAGGCCAGTTACTGGAGCGATATGTAGTGTGCCTGCGTGCGCACGCGTGTGTGTGTGTGTGTAAGTCTGAGTACCAACAGCTGGAGTGAGGCTGCAGGTCTTAGGGCTTTGCTTGCCCAGGTGCTAATAAGTGGGAAAACCTGGGGATCCAGGGGCCAGCTACGGGACAGACTGGGTGTCTAGGACCAGCTACCGTAGGGATACACATATATATTTTCAACTAACGGGCTTTCATCCTGATCAGCCAGAGAGGGGAACAGGATCATAGAATCATAGAATCATTTATGTTGAAAAAGATCTTTAAGATCATCACGTCCAACCATTAACCAAACACTACCAAGTCCACCACTAAATCATGTCCCTAAGCACCACATCTA
>NW_009189438.1:79972-80578 GCF_000690835.1 Fulmarus glacialis | reverse complement strand
GACTCACCTGCTTCCTTGGCCAGCCTGTTTCAGTGCTTGACAACCCTTTCAGTAAATAAATTTTTCCTAATATCCAACCTAAACTCCCCCTGGCACAACTTGAGGCCCTTTCCTCTCATCCTGTCACTTGTCACTTGGGAAAAGAGAACGACACCCACCTCACTACAACCTCCTTTCAGATAGTTGTGGAGAGTGATAAGGTATCCTCTCAGCCTCCTCTTCTTCAGACGAAACAGTCCCAGTTCCCTCAGCTGCTACTCATAGGACTTGATGTCTAGACTCTTCACCAGCTTTGTTGCCCTTCTCTGGACATGCTCCAGCACCTCAATGTCCTTCTTGCAGTGAAGGGCCCAAAACTGAACACAGTATTCGAGGTGCGGCCTCACCAGGGCCGAGTACAGGGGCACGATCACTTCCCTAGTCCTGCTGGCCACACTATTTCTGATACAGGCCAGGATGTTACTGGCTTTCTTGGCCACCTGGGCACACTGCTGGCTCATATTCAGCCAGCTGTCGACCAACATCCCCAGGTCCTTTTCCGCCGGGCAGCTTTCCAGATGCTCTTCCCCAAGCCTATAGCGTTGCATGGGGTTGTTGGGACCCCAG
>NW_009189438.1:67938-79955 GCF_000690835.1 Fulmarus glacialis | reverse complement strand
GAACCTCATACAATTGGCCTTGGCCCATCGATCCAGCCTGTCCAGGTCCCTCTGCAGAGCCTTCCTACCCTCCAGCAGATCAACACTCCTGCCCAACTTGGTGTCGTCTGCAAACTTACTGAGGGAGCACTCAATCTCCTCTTCCAGATCATTGATAAAGATATTAAACAGAACTTGCCCCAATACTGAGCCCTGGGGAACGCCACTCGTGACTGGTTGCCAATTGGATTTAACTCCATTCACCACAGCTCTTTGGGCCTGGCCATCCAGACAGTTTTTTACCCAGTGAAGACTATGTCCATCCAAGCCATGAGCTGCCATTTTCTCCAGGAGAATGCTATGAGAAACGTCATTAAAGGCTTTACTAAAGTCCAGGTAGACAGCAGCCACAGCCCTTCCCTCATCCACTAAGAGGGTCGCCTTGTCATAGGAGGAGATCAGGTGAGCCAAGCAGGACCTGCCTTTCATAAACCCATGCTGACTGGGGCTGATCTCCTGGTTTCCTGTACATGCCGTGTGATGGCACTCAAGCTGATCTCCTCTGTAACCTTCCCTGGCACCAGGGTCAGACTGACAGGCCTGTAGTTGCCCAGATCCTCCTTCCAGTCCTTCTTGTAGATGAGCGCCACATTGGCAAGTCTCCCCTGTTAACCAGGACTGCTCCTCCACCAGCTCTCTCAGCACCTTTGGGTGGATCCCATCTGGCCCCATAGACTGGTGTGTATCTAAGTGGTGTAGGTCATTTCCCCTTGGATTATGGGGGCTTCATTCTGCTCCCTGTCCCTGTCTTCCAGCTCAGGGGGCAGGGTACCCCGAGAACAACTGGTCTTACCATTAAAGACTGAGGCAAAGAAGGCATTAAGTACCTCAGCCTTTTCCTCATCCTTTGTCGCTATGTTTCCCTCCGCATCCAATAAAGGATGGAGATTGTCCTTGGCCCTGCTTTTGTTGTTAATATATTTATAGAAACATTTTTTATTGTCTTTTACCGCCATAGCCAGGTTAAGTTCTAGCTGGGCTTTGGCCCTTTTAATTTTCTCCCTGCATAACCTCAGGACATCTTTGTAGTCCTCCTGAGTTGCCTGCCCCTTCTTCCAAAGGTCATAAACTCTCTTTTTTTTCCTGAGTTCTGGCCAAAGCTCTCTGTTCAGCCAGGCCGGTCTTCTTCCCCGCCAGCTCATTTTTTGGCACATGGGGACGGCCTGCTCCTGCACCTTTAAGATTTCCTTCTTGAAAAATGTCCAGCCTTCCTGGACCCCTTTGCCCTTCAGGTCTCCCTCCCCAGCGACTCTGTCAACCAGTGTCCTAAACAGGCCAAAGTCTGCCCTCCAGAAGTCCAAGGTGGCAGTTCTGCTGACCCCTCTCCTTACTTCTCCGAGAATCGAAAACTCTCTAATTTCACGATCGCTATGTCCAGGACAGCCTCCAACCACCACGTCACCCACAAGTCTTTCTCTGTTCACAAACAACAGGTCCAGCGAGGCACCTTCCCTAGTTGGCTCACTCACTAGCTATGTCAGGAAGTTACCTTCCACACACACCAGGAACCTCCTAGACTATTTCCTCTCTGCTTGTATCGTATTTCCAGCAGACATCTGGTAAGTTGATGAGTTGATAGGGCCATTGGTTTGCACTTGCATGGAAGTTGTTTGTGTTGATCTGTGTCGCCAGCCATCAGTATATGTGTATATGTGTGTATATGCATGTATATGTACATTATGCATATGTATGCATGTGTGCCTAATGAGAATACATGCTCTGCCTTATGACTGGCAGGACCAGATTCAGGAACTCCTAACACATATTACTGCATTTCATTTCCTCAGGAAATTAGGCTATCAAAAATGATAATATAGCTTCTTAGAGCATTAACAAAATGTGTTAGTGTCCATTTTTTTCTCCTCATCTTTGTTTTCTCTTGGAAACAATGGACCTATAATCTTCGTTGTGCCTTTTCTCCTTCTTCCTGGAAATGATATGACAGATGCCTCAGCCGCTATTGCCAAGATTTCTTTGCAGGCAACTCCCTTCCCATGAGAAAACATCTTTCCAGACTCAGTACTTATTACAGGATAACTCCTGGCATGTGCCAGTATCCTAGGTGAGTAGGTGGCACCCCTTTGCTTGATAATTTTGGCTTTCTTTTCCTAGTGGCTACTCAAAGTCTAGGGTCTTTCTCCTCTTGACCGTATGCACACTCAGAGTTGACACACGGCAGAACTGGCACGTAAAAGTTAAACAAACACTGTTTTGCCGTGAATGTGGCACTGAAGCTACTGGAAAGTAGCAGTGGCATACTACGATATTTTTAGAGCAGAATACTAAGGTGCTGCTATTGGTGCTCTTGGTCTGAATTTGTGAATACCAGGCTCACTGAGGGATCTTTTTCCTCTTTTGTTTCACAGCAGTCATCTATGGAAAGGTCTAAATAGGAAACACTTGAATACAAGAGAGAAGGAGCTGGCTGTTAGCATCTGATTTGACTCCTCAGGTGTTTCTTCACTCAACTCCTCACCTTTTCTCATCATTAGCTATGAGCTTTTTGGAGACGCTGAGTCTATAGAAATGTTGGCCCAACAGCCCAGTCCTCTGCTATTGGAAGCAACTGTGTTACACGTAATACTCTACATAAATTGACTATAGTCCAGCTCAAAAATAATTCACTTTTCATAGCTACTTTTCTTTACTGGAAACAGGGTTAAAAACTTAAGTGCTTGAATGGTTAAAAATATATTTTAATGATGTAGCTTCAGTGTCCTCAGTGCCTCTTAAAATTCATTTATTCTTCTGTCCCTTTGCTCAGATACCTCTTCTCCCCCTACAGGCCTTCTAGCTCCTTTTATATTTCTAGCCAGTAATTACAATCTCTCACTGTCTTTGTTTTACTGGGCGAGACAAACCCTTGTCTATTATTCTTCTTTGTTATTTCTTCTCTGAAGGGCTTGCTATCCCTGATACTCTCTAGTATCTCCCCACTGCGACTTATCCAGATGCAGTTCATCTTTCCTGGTTATTTAAGCTTACCCCTCCAAGAGAAATATAAAGCTCCTTCCTCCAAAGGTGCACACCAAATAGTATCTGAGCAAGAACGTAGAAATGGTTCACAGTTACGACTTTCACGATGCTGAATAATTCCACCTCATCATTAACTCAAAAAGTTTGGATGATTCTTGATTCTGTGGCTATAACATACATGTTCATCCAGCAAACTACTGAAATTGACTTAGATTTAATGTCTTCCTTTTAATGTTCCCATTGCCTCTGGGGCTAATTATAAAGGAACATTATAAATGTTTCAATTTTTTGAAGATATACTTCTGTTAAAAAGGATAAAAGTGTATTTTTTTAAATGAAGGTATTTTAACATTTGAAATATGGAAGTTTATGAATTGATGTCTTTTTATTAAGAAGTACAAAATGGCAGAAACTCATAAACCTCCCTGTCTTGAATATAAAGTATGGGAATGCATATAAGTCATCACAAATTAAAACTACAGAACATCAAACAAGGTAAATCATGCTAATTAACAGTTATGATAGCAAAAACTCTATCATCTTGTTTATTTGTTTTATTGATTTATGGAGTAGCTATATCTGCTAGAGGCTTGTGATGTAAGAGAACAGTGCAGTCCAGCGGTCCTTCCCACAGAAATAGTTCCAAAGGACATTCCAGAACTGGGGGCTGTAAACAGATAAAAATGAAATTAAAAAGTATTACCAAAAATATTATCATGACAAAATTCAAATAAATAAATATGCCGTATTTAGAGTGGACAAAACACAAGAGAGAACACAGAGTCCAGACATGACAGAGATCTTCCAAAGCACGAAACTAGAAAAGGAGAGAAATTAGTGGTGTAGGAGGTTGGATTTCTCTTTATTTCCCCCTCCTGGGGTCTGTAGTTTTTACTTTATTTAGAATTATTGTTTAAAAGAAATGGTTGAAACTGTGAGATGATAAGTCTGGAGATAGAAATATTGAGGAGACACCCAAAAATGGTACTTACAGTCTGGAAATGAGGAAGGTTAAGGCACAGGAACTCTCTATAAAGTACTTAATCAAAGTGCAGGTCTGAGCTCAGGCACTGAGGATGGAGGAATCAAGAAAGAGTGAGCAGAATATCTTAGAGTAACTGTGATACTGTAACAAGCTTGGTGCCAGTGGGTATGCCTTCTGCCTTCCACGTGCAGTAGGAGTGGGGACTCCTCTGATGCAGAATCCACCGAAGTGGTGCTCATAGTCTGGGCAGCTCTTGCTCCAACATCTAAAGGTAGATGCAGAGTAACTTGCATTGGACAATCCCAGAGCATACCTTGCACCTTCACCAAACCCAGAAAATTGTAATTGAGACAAAGTGGATCGACTCCATCTCCCATTTAGGTACTATGAGTAGAAGGAGACTGTTTATGTGTAAGCCTTTAGGCATCAGGCTATATTCTTAAATACACCTCTGCAGCTGTTTTAAATTCAGGTCTTTAGGCACCACAAGGATATGTGCTTTAATCCATGTCACACAGTAGGTAAGCAGTACAATCAGGAACAGGCCCCAGATTTGCTGGTAGGACCACACAGAATTAAACCCAGGATGGATGGCTGAAATATCAGGCACCAAACAATGAAATAAGAAGATCAAATGTGCTTTTCTGAATGCTTTGGGAAATAAAATGTTTTGGTTTTTTTTTTTTTTTCCAGCACTCCAAACCCTTTTGTTTTCAATGCTTGATGATATTTGGTTTCAGTTTGCGGTTTTGCTATTGTTCTTTTAAATGAAGTAAAGAAATATACACTAAATAAAATGGGGAGTGTACTTGACCTCTAACATTTCATGAAAGGGCTTGTTATGTTTACCACATTTAAATGAAAAACAACTTTGACTGGAGCAGCAAAAGAAAAGACTAGAAGGAACAAGGCGGTTGGATGATAGAAAGTTTTCCTAACGGCAAACTCTTTTCAAGGCAGGCCTGGATTATGGGATCAAACATTTAAGCAGACACTTGGCAGAGATCTACATTCACTGGAAACTGAGTGGTTTACAGCCATGATATGTCTCTGAGGCAAGTGTCCTGGGCTGTTTTTATTCTTCTCCTTCCCTATTTTCTCAAGCACATCTTGACTACTGTGTCAACCTATCTGACTATCTACTACTAACATACCTACACAGTTAACTGTTCCACTTTCAAATACTCAGAGGGAACAGTCCGTGATGCTATATATACCAGTCTTGAAGATAGAAGCCAAAGTTAAAAAATAATGGAGGTTGGAAAAAGGCAACACTCGGGAGCATGTAGACTTGGGACTTTGCTTCCTTTTCTACAAGGAAGAGGAGTCCCAAGCAAAACACCAATGTGTGGGTTTTGAATGCACCAGAGGAAAGTTGTGTTTGGCTCAAAGGCACTATTTTACAGTTTCTGCTTGTAGGGATTCCATCCAGGACTCAGCTTTGCTTGGTGTTTCACTGTAAATTACATAAACCCCAGAAGTCTACAAAAGAAAGAAATAGTTCAAACCACAATGCTTCATCTGCCTTCACAAACCTTCTAGAGAATGGTCAGCCTCAAGGTAGAACTACACACTGCTCATGTTTGGTTGAACTGAGGCCCTTGTTCATTCAACACAAAGTGTAATGTAATTATATGACTTAGCTTAAACTGCTTAACTGAGTATTTAGCATAGGAAATATGCTGGAAATATGGAGGAAAGCTCCAAATCAGGTGAATTTTATGGTCATTTTATGAACAGCGTGGAAAAAACATCCAATGGAGCACCTGTGTAGGTTTGGAACTCCAAACTGGTCCAGTAGCTTGTGTTGCTAGTTCAGTTGATTGATTGGTAGGACTGAGCATGTATGTGATAGCAATGACTTTTGTTGCTAAGGTCAAAGCTAAGGCAATGACAAATCTACCCAGTTCCCTGTGGCAAGATTCCAGACAGGAAACATAATGGTGAGAAATAATGCTGTGTTTCTATGTGACACTGTTGTGGGAGGGCCCTTCCAGTCTCTGTGTGAGGTGGATTTTCTACTTAGTGCTGTCACTGAGACGTTGCAGCACTTGAAACAAAAAGTCCTAGAATTGTAATTCTAATTCACATCCTCAGACTTATGTAATAACTTTGATCCCATAGGATCCTTACAGTCTTTACAAGCAGAGCAAGATCATGCTTGGAAAGAAGTGTGCAAATCTTGTTGCGACTTTTTTTGGACAAATGTAGCAGTTCGCATATTGTATTTTATGGTTCTCTTATAATTGTTCAATGAACATGTTGAGAATTTTTTTAATCATCTACTTACCAGCAAAGTCTGTATTTAAAACTGTGTCTAAGTGTTTGGTGTTATCTTTTTTTCTGTTATGCAACAGGGCACTTAATTTGCCTGGTTGGACAATGAAAACATTTTTAAGCAGGAAAAGAAATAAATTTCAAAAGAACAATATAAATACCCACCTGACATATATCAGAACAACTATATATTTGTTTGTTTCTTTCTCTCTAAGAACAAATGATTGCTCCTACAATGGTTAATCGAAATATAATTTTTTAAATATCCTGCAGTGTTTGCCCAGTTGTAGGCACAAACATTATCCCCAACTTATAAGTGACAACTGATAGTCTTCTTTCACTGAGTAGCTCTCAGTTCCTAAAATTAATACTCAGCAATTTGCAGAAATATAATACTCCATAATATTGAAAATGCAGAATATTCTAAGCAGATAGGATGTTATTAACTATACTGAAATCTTAAATCTCTTTGCCAGCTCCAGCCTTATGAAAGCTGGCAGTAGATTTTTAGTGATCATAACTGATCAGTGACTCTATTACCTCATCAAAGAATTGCTGCTGAGCTTTCTCGGCCTCACATGTGGAATGACTGAGAAAAAGTCCCCACCATCTCCCCTTGGCCCCCACCATCTCTCCTGAGGTCATTTGCTGTTTACTTTGTGACAGTCCCTGGGCATGAATCACAAATCTCGACACTCTGGAGCTTCAGTTGTTTTTCTCACTGGAGTGGCATTTTAGCGGTTAAAACGGCTTCATTTTTCTCTTCCACGTGCCCATCGTGTCAGTACACAGACTAGGTGCCATCAGAGCAAAATGTACTTAGTTCCCAACAAACTAAATATTGTCGATGAGCATAGATGCTTGAGCAGAGGTAATGAAATGTTTGTTATTTGAAATGCACTCTGATTATCTAATATTTCTACATCTCTGTTATGGTTTTTGACCTAATCTAGCCAAAAAAAGTATCTGTTTCATAAAGGCATTTGCAATGATTTTGAAAACTAAGGTGGCTCCCAATATGCCTGACATATCTGTAATATTTTCCAGGTTTGCATTTTGGAAACCTCTGAAATGAAGCAAAAATTCCTCCAAATACTGTTTATGTGCACCAGTATAATTGCATTGTATATATGCAATTATAATATATATGTGTAATATGTGTGTGACAAACCCTCCTGGACTACAAAGAAAAATGTTGATCAGGCTTAGATTTTCCTCATTTAGACTTTCTTCTCTTACACTCTCATTGCTGCCTCTATTTCCCACTTGCTGTACCACATCACAGGCTTTGATGCCCATAGCTGGAAAGGATTTAGGCACTACTTACTGAATTTCAGATTGATTCACACCATGAGTTTCAATGGAATTAACTGAGAATTTCTTTGACCCGTTAGTTTTAAATAGTGCTTTTGTAGGAATTCTGCAGCTGGGGGAATACGTCTGTGTCCAATTAGGAATTCCACTTGGGTTGGGGAAGATTGTTTTAGATGTTGCAATTACTGTGAATTAAATCATTCGTTGGGCAGCATGAAACTGGCAGGTCTCAAAGTCCTGTGTCTGAAATGGTGCCCCATGGACCTCAAGTTATGCTGGTGTGACAGTGGGTACTGCCACCAGTTATGCTAACTGTTGCTGTCCATCCTTGCCCACTCATCCACAGAAGGAGCTGGGGAAAACAAACTGCTGCAGTGTGGGGCGAAAAATGACATTGCAACAGGCTTTAAAAATGGCATATGTTCTTCAGCTACAAGTACTGAACTGTTACCAAATGCTGGAGAGTGAACAGAAAAGGGAACTTTGCCTTTTGTCTTGAAGATACTGATCAAAATCCACAGGCTAGTGTTAGGAGTTGTGAGAATTACAAAGGAGGGCAGAAATGCTCTTAAAGTTTTGCTTTATCCCCCTACGTCCTATTTGTAACTCTCTTCAGGGATTCTAGGAATGGTACGGTATACGTGTGTGAAAGTATGTGGATGTGATCTTCCATTTAAGAAATCCTTATCTTCATTATTTTATCTGGCACAAAATCCTTAAAGAAAGTAACTGGAAAAAACAGTCAATTCACCTGGTGGACTACGGTTAGAGGGAATTATCTGAGTAACCAATTTGGCAAGCCTAGGTCACTGGGTCTTCCTGAAGGGCAACTAGGGCATAGACGTCTCAAATATAGGAGTTGTATCAGAGACAGGAACTATATTGGTAAGTTTGATACGATGGTCATTAGCTAGCTCCAGGGAACTTATTAGACCAGTAGGCTTCTGGATCCTGTCCAAAAGACAGTAAGAGTGACTGACACTTGGCAAGTTTTGCCATTTTCAGATAGATACTGGAGATCCATTTTCTGACAAAAAAAAATGAAACAAAACAACTGGGCGGTGGCAGTAACATATTGCAGGGCCACCTCCCTGCTCGCAGTGATTTTTCAGCAAACCGCGGTCCCCACCCATCACAAATTACTTCACAGTCTCACAGAATGTTAGCTACAGCTTCTACCTAAAGTTTTTGCACCTTTCTGCCAGACCCTTTTTGTCTTCACATACACACTACAGGGCAAGGAAGCTGTGGCAGAATCTTTATCCTATATGTATCTGTCCTTAGATTCCTACCTCAGAGCCAATGGTAGGAGCGTCGATAAAGCTTGCCAAGTTTTTTTGAGAGTAACTCCCAGATACCAAGTCAAGTGAGGTTGCTGATGAGTGACTTGCAAAATCCTAATCTGGTCTCTGACACTAACACCCTGTGTGGCTTTAGGCAAGTCTCAACACCTTTCTGCTGGTGCCTTCCCATGGCTAAAGTGTTTATTTGTCTGTTACGCCAGGTTTTTAGGGAGAATTCATTATTCAGCACATTCACAGAACATGTGCTTTCCTTTCTGACACAGGGAGCTGGAATAAATCAGGCCACCAGAAGTGAGAGCATTTGAATAGAAACGATTATTTGTTGCCTCATTGCGAAAACTATTCACTCTATCTTCCTGTGAGCTAATCTGAGCTACTTAAGTTCCTAATCCCCTTGTCTAAATTCATGTTATAATGAATGGTGGTGTAGTTACCTTTACGGACTAATGAACCATGCTGAATTAATCATTTCTATTAGGATTATCAAATTGAGTTAAACTCCTAATATTATGAAAAACTTAGACACCTGCCATCATTAGGTGATTTTAGAAATCTTGGAAGATGAAGGGACTTTATGTCTAGGATCATTTTAGATTTTATAACATATCAAATCCTACTGAAACAAATCAATGCAATGCAAATGAGAAAAAATTGTCAACAGAAGCACAATATAAGAAGCTGTTGCTGAGCACAGGTTAATAATTTAAAAATAAAATTTTCACTTGGAAAAAATAGGATAATAATTGGGGGTATCATCTGGGCTGTAAAACCTATCTCACAGCTGTCACAGGTGATAGGCTTTTAGTTTAGTGGGAATGAAAGAACATAGCACCCTGAACATCCGTCACCAAGCACTACTTATCTCATATCGCAGAGCACTCTGTTACCTTACAACAAGCACAGCCCAAACTCCCAAAGTATGACTTACCACAAGAAGATCAAAGATACCACCAGTTCCTTAATTCTTGTAATAACAGAGAATTTGTGAGATGAAACTGCCCACATGTAGCATGAGAACCATGAATAGGATGTGTATTTATGCACAAAAAATATTAAATCATTAAACCTATCACTTACAACAGAAACATTGGCTGGCCTAGGAATAAAAGCTCTTCAGATGGACTACATCAGGCTTGCGTGCTAGAATGCACCATGTTTGAAGCACTAGAAGGGACAAGGCAGATGTTGACCACATATGCAACAGCAAAAAGCAACACCTGCAAGGAGCAACATCTGAAATTCTGAAACCAGTAAAAATGACTGTAAAAAAAAATCAGAAAATCGTGATGCAGCAAACAGACAGGGTAAGGCATACACAGGCAATAAACTGTAAACTATATGAACTCATAAATATACAGGCTAATTTATAGGAATTTATAGGAATTTATATGGCTAGACACTGAGACCTTTTCATCTCTATACTGTCATTACAGCTTCAGGAATAACTGTGTAATATGAAGGAACCAGAATGTTCAGAACAAAAGTGACACCAGGCTTGGAGGACCTCTTTAAGGATAGTAGAGAGTGGAAGGTGTGACATTAATGCTGTTACAAGGGCATCTCATGAGGAAAGGGAATTATTCCCTGTTTCAAAAAATAGCCTAGAAACACATTTCACCTCTAAGTAAGAAACAAAAGGCAAAGCTAGGCATTAGTAAAATGGCTATTATAAATGGAGTAAGTAGGTAAAGGAATTGATTCCCTTTTGAATCCTTTATTCTGCAGCAGTTCAAAACCAGACATATGAAGATATTAGGATGAGTAAAGGACAAGATATTGAGTAGTCTTGCAATGTGGCAGGATTCAGACTGTTTTACTGAAGAGGGGTTTGGGTTTTTTTAGGACTACCTCTGACAGCTTTTTCTAGCTGTGATGCCCTAAGGCACAGTCCTTCGGACAGACACGAATCAATTTTATGTCCACATTTCTGTAGGAACAATTAAGCATCCTCACAGCTGACAGATGAGAGAAAAGATCTGCCTACAGTAGAAAATGGCTATTCATTTTCTGCAGCTCTTTGCAAGTGGTGATTAAATTGTGCAGCATAGAATTAAAATTCATAGAATCACAGAAACTGGAGATAGAAAAGAGCTGCTAAGGTCATTTTTGTCCATGCCCTTCCTTCTGCCAAGTGCTTTGTCCAGCACTTTGTAGCCAATTTGAAATGCTCTCTACTTACCTAGTGCTTTTAAGAGACCTGCATTTGATTTATGCACAGTAGAAAATTATACCTTTTCTCTAGAGATGGACAATTTGCCTCATTCAAACAGTTGTGTAATCAATTTCATTTACCAATTACAGCTCTTCGTTAACACGCAGCCACCAGGGCACTTGGGAAAGCAGAAAGTTAATGAGATTGAGGATGGGATCAGGAGGGTCTCCTGAATGCCTTGTTTTCCCCTGACAGTCTAGTAAATCTTTAGTTAGCTGAGTGTTTCTGAAGGAGGAAGCAGGTTTAGAGGATTCATCTGGGGGGTATCACCACTCATCCAGCTGCAGATTAGACAGGTCTGCTGCTTTACAGGGGCAGATGAGGTTTGGCAGGGCAGAGAGGAATGAACTGGTGAACCAGACTTTCTGGAAGTTGCTGGGTGTTCACTGGGAAGTGCAGAGCATCTCACAACAGTGGGAACTAAGGTGGATATCAGTCCTCAGTTTCAGCGTGGAGTAAATGCTGTCTGAAAAAGAAACTTTCCTTTAACACGACGGAAGATGTGAATTTCACATCTCCCTGGAAATTATCCTGTTTCTAGCCTAAGCCTGCAAAGCCTAAAGTGACTTTGCTCTTGCATAAGCTCCTCCCATACCCTCGAGACTTGAGTCTTAAACAGTCTGTCTGAGGCCCCCATCACCCCTTCCAGGGCTTTTCAAAATGTTTCTCCCCAGGGACTGGAGAGTGTCTTGTCCAAAACCCTAAATGTTTATCAAGCTTTTTTTCAAACAGATATAAATCTCCTCTTCAAGACACAAGCCATAAATATAAAACTAGGCTTTCCCTAGGGATAAATTGCAATAGCCTACAGCTGAATTTCTTTTGAAATAACTGGCACTGCCTGCAGTCAGAAATAGGACATCGAACTAGGAGGGATACACATGTGATCTGATACAGACTTCCTAGGCCT
>NW_009189438.1:32277-67907 GCF_000690835.1 Fulmarus glacialis | reverse complement strand
CTGGCCCGGGCCACCCCCCCCCCCCCCCCATATGGCTTGTCTTGTATTTGGCTCACCAGTTGCTTGACAAGGGTCCTGCTGTTCAAGTGATTGTCCCAAGCCCAATCCTTGTATGGTCTAAATTGATGTTTCTGGTGACACACGTCAGCGACAATCCTGTGCAGCACCAGGGTCTCATCTCCACCTCCTGCTGAGTGCCCCGCAGAAACCCCTAAACTGCCTCTGACTAGTGGGCATCCAGAGCTGGAGCAAGTTAGCTGTGTCAGCAGGGCAGCTCCCCGCTGCAATAAACCCTGTGGCGATACGAGTGCCATGGGTATGGCATTGTGCAGCACTGGTACACTGCTGGTACACTGCTCACAGGACTGAGCTAGCCTCTCCTCCCAGCAGTGTGTGGTGACATCTACACGAGGCAGCACGCTCGGAGCCAACACTGGTATTTCTGTGCATCTCCGGTGCACCAGCAAGACTTCCAAAGTGGCTGATGGGATGTTGCATTTGCTTTCAGTAAGATGAACACTTCACATCATCCCTCAGGTGCTTTAAAAATTCTCTTCAGATGAGTCTGGAAATCCAGCATGTTGGCAGTCCCATTTTCAGTGCACTTTCTATTGGGTCCAAATGGCCCAAACATGGATTCATTCTGTTTCTACTTCTTTTTCAGAATATGCATTCTTACTAGTATGAGAACTGACATTGCTCCAAAAAAAGAGTGCACAGCTGAATAAATACACATTTCAGGAGTGACCAAACTATAAATGTGGTTGCACTGTATAAATGAAAAACCAAGCATAATGACTCTGAAGATGATGATGCAGCAGACTGATTCTTGTAAACCTGAGCATTCTTCTCTTCTTTTCTTTCCTTTTAGATTAACATCAGTAACAACACAGGAAATCAAAAAAACAGTTTGATGAAGCAAAAAATTTCAGTTCAACACTCAGCATTTTTTTACATATCATACATAATCTCTGGTATCTTAGTAGAATTTCCATCTTAAATTCACACGCTCTTGCTTATGTTGGTTCAAGACTATTTAAAAATGTGAGAGAATAAAAATTTTAGTGTGGGTATATGGTAATGGCCGCCTAACTAGAAAAATTCATGTAAATTCCAAAAGGAAATTTAAATGAAAACAGATAAAATTCCTGCCAAAGATGGTTGTATGAAAGTGTTTTTTCTGTTCAGATCTCAGAACACACAGAGAAGTCTTTTGAGGCAGAAATAAATCCATTTCCTATAGGAGCACCTCAAACTCCACCAGAACCACACCCATTTGTTTTAATTGCAGCAGGCCCTCAAATAAATATTATTTCTATCAGCCCTCTGAATTATCATACAAAGCCCACATTCACTCCTGGGTCTTAGGGCTGCTTTGGCTCTAGAGAAGCTGGAAGTAAAGGCATCTGTGTAGGGGTCTGAATGCCTTGAGATCAACGGCAGATGTGAACATCTTCTTGCATTAAATATAATTCTCACCCTAATGGGTTTGATCCAAGTCTCAGTCCTTCCCAGCTTTGCTCATAACAATACTGCAGAAACAGTGCACTTTTTAAGGCAGTATAAGTGTCCTTCCATGCCTGGCCTATAGCTTTTAAATGGTTTTAAATTTTTTTCAACCTGAAAAAAAAAATAATGTCCTATGGATAATTGCAAGAGTTCTTGTCTTTAGTTACCATGAGAACTATGTTAGCTGTAGTACATGCCATTGCAGAAAGTGTGAGGGTGATCACTGCCTTTATACTGACCACCTGCTTGGTCTTTATTTGGTGTCTAAGAATGTCACTATGTCAATCTCTGCTTCTGACGTAAGGGGAAGAACAGTTTGGGAAACCTCCAGCTCTGTGTTGTTCTCAGATTTTCTGTCAATTTTAAATGAAATTCCTCTGTGGCATTCTCTTTACAACTTGAAAGAGGATTATTTGGCATGCAGAAATGTTTGTTTAGTGCCTGAAGTCTAGCCAGACACAGCTTAAGGGCTGACTTGGATATTTTAGAAGGATTTATTGGACACATTTTTTTCTTTCAAAGAAATGATTATACATTTATTCCATGGTTTAGAGAATGTGGTCCAAATTTTAAAATCTGGTACACAAGGGCAGGTACCTCGGTCCTTCATGAGAACAGTCTCATGCAGACAGGGAGCAAGCGAGGCTGTGAGTACAAGTGCAGCTCTGAGAGAGGAGCGTAGTGAAAGCAGCACCACCCTGATGTTTGCCGTGAGGACGGTGACTCAGATGCACCTCTGAGTCACAGTTTCTCCCTCCCCTTCCTCTGGCCAGGGAAGGTACTGATGTTCTGCCGGTGCCTTGGAGATGTAAATGATAATATTCCCTCCGTGCTGCAGAAGCCAAAGAAACAAAAGATACCTGCTCATCACTGTCCATGTGGACTTGCTCCAGGTAGTCTGATTAGGGATGAAAAGAAGCAGCATGACTAACATTAAACTGAGTGCTAGATTCAGAGACTAGTCAGTGCAGGTTCCCTCTGCAGTCAGCGGAGGAGGACAGGTCCTTCCAGGTCATGATTCAAGGCAGGAGACTACACTAGAAGATATGAGTTTGTGTGGGAGTGGATATGTCTTACAATGGATAGAGTGTCCATTAAAATGGACAGTCATGGCACATTCTGTCTAGTAGTGGTTGAATCTTGTATGAAAATAATCATTGAAATCTAAGGATTAGTAGAGGCAAGCAGCAACTCCTACATATTCAGACAAGATTTAATTGCTTAGAAGAACATCCTGATTAGAGTCAACAAATCAATATACAGCAATGTAGCTTAAATCTAAGATAAGGCACTGCCTACTGAAAGAAGTGGTTTGTGTTAGTACATTGGGAAATTCTCCCTTTTAATGAGGTTTGGAAAATAATACCACACATTTTATCAATGTTGAGAATGCCTAGGAAGGCATGTAGTCCTTCCTTCTAGTCCTTCCCTAGCTTCCACTGGTCTTCCCACTGCTATGACCTCGTATTTAAGTCTTCAGTCATCTCTTTCTTTAAATGAAGGTGTGTGCCTGTGTTCTTGATTGCTCTATCTGCAAAAACAAACCGCCTAGGTTCTTAACTACAATGTAAATGCTGTTTTGTGTTGTTTTGTTTTCTAAAAAATAAGATACAATTCTTTCCTTCAGTTGCTTTTCTTTAGCTACAAAAGCATATCTTCGATGGTCACGTTTTACCATTTTTCCTGGTTTTCTGCACCTGGGATTCTGGTTTCATCGTGAGTCTTCCTCCACTTTCTGGAATATTTTTTTGAATTGTAGAGTTGTGGCATGAGATCCTGCCCATTCACCAGCCTGGCAGTATCATATATTAGTCCGGTAATCAACATAGTGTACAATTCAAATAGGTATTGTTCAGCACTACTTAGAATAGCAAAAGTCCATTTATAGATGCCTCAGAATCAACGGGAGATGGATTTCTTCTATGGCCTGACAGATTAGTAATCATAACCAATTCATTTCCTGAGATACTAATTTTTAGTTTTTTGGCCACTAGCAGACCAAATTCCTTTCAGCAACTGAGTATAAAAACATAATGGATTACCCATCACCAAAGTTTTCCTGTCACACAATAATAACAACTCTTGAAATGAAATCTTCTGACAGTGGTTAATGACAGCCTTACTGTGTGAATAAATTACAGTATCTGAAGCTTCCCTTGGCTCACACAATTCTCACTCCTTTGCTACTGCAATGCCTACAAATGGCCTGGTCTTACTCAGGAAACATGAAAGTGAGATTCAGAATCATAAAATGAGACAGATTATGTGTATACACACACGTGTACACACACTTTTCTAGCAATTCTAAGATTTTATGTTTATTGCAAGCCACTCCTAATTGTCTCTGAGGAATTTTGTAGAGGCTGGCAGAAATAGTGAAAACTTGTAAAAAAAAAAGAGAACAGGAACCAAGCCCAAGAATAAACCATATCTGATTTACTAGTCCCAGCAAACGTGAAGTTCTGCTGCTTAATGTTTCAGTTCAGAACCTTAGTGCTGTAGAGCTTCCCCCCAGATGTGGAAAACCCAAGTTGAATTTCATCATTTGCCCTACAGCATTTGACCTTTATCTGCAACTTCCCAGCAGAGTATCTTAATCACCCAGCTGTGTAGAGCTTTTCAAGGACAAGGAAAACACTCTTGGCAAAGCTGTGCCAGTCTATAGCAAAGAACTCACTGAGCTCAGAGAGATATATACGTATGCAGAGTATGACTTTTTACTTTGTTTGTTAGTCAGTTTACTGATTATATTTTACGTTAGATAAAATGTGTAAGGAAAAACCTATCAGCTAACAAGGGAACTGAGAGCTCTCCTTTCCCAAGCAACTCATAGCCTACTGACAAGACTGAACTTTGCTTCTTCTCCTTTCCTTTAGAGCTATGAACCGGAGTGGAACATCTACCGCAGGAGAGCCTTGGATGCCCTCTCACTTCCCAACAGTTAGTTTATAGACTGGTGATTAATGCATTCTCACGAAAAGTAGGAGATGGAGTTTGAACACCCTCAGGCAGGAGTTACTGTATGCAAAGAGACACAAGGTACCACTGTAACTGCATATCCGTCCTCCAGCTGCCCTTTCACAGGGAAGAGTAGCCCATCATCAGATTTGAATGAAAAGACTCTGTGTAAAGTCTTCAAGCCAGAGCAGCTGCACATTTGTACCTATTCTTCTTGAGAATGCTCAAGGGCTGTGAAGGAAAGCACCTTCTCCGTCACTAATGTCAATTGTGCTTGGATGTGACTTACAGTTTACCCCTTTCCAGGACTTTTCCTTATATGCTAGTTTAGATGGCTTCCCACCCGAGTGAATTGGCTTTCCACCCAAGTGAAAATTAAGTGATCCCACATCACAGCACTGAAATCCTTTTAAGATATATTGTCTAGAGAATCTAGGTGACCGAAATTTATTGTGGCTGCTATTTGCAACAGTTAATGCACCTGACTATGAGATCCTGCGGTGCTGAGCATGGTAGCCTCCAAGCTCTCTGTAAAGGCAAGCCACAATCTCTCTGTTTTAATTCCTCATCTTGAAAATCGACATACTGTGAGAGATGTATAGAGAAGAAATACAAAAATGTAAAGCACTCAGATACTACAGTAACAAAAGTGGCTAAATAACAAAGATTGAAAAATATTTTCAATACAGCTTAGTAACTAATTCATATCACAGTTTACGCAGCGAGGTTGGCCTCTCCTTCCATCTGCAAATTTTCTGCAAGCTACCAGAATTTTACTTGAATTCATCAGAGATGTTCATCTTGAATCAAGGTGCATGCATATGTTGCATTACTCTCTATACACAAAGATGACAATATGCTGTTACAAGCATGGTTGGGTTTTTTCTGTAATAAACTGCTTTACAGTGTTCAAGGCTATGTTTAACTGATAAAGAAAGGGAAGAAAGAAAGTAAGTTTCCCCATGGAATATACTTTGGTTTAGACTTCTAAAAAGTTTGATTCCATTTACTGTTGTTCTTTACCATAATGAATTAGATTGATTTTCCTCACTATAATTCTGTTAAAAGATCCCTTCTGCTCTTAAAATATCCCTGTGATATAACAGTTCTGCCATACCAAAAAGTATAATTTTCTGAACAGGAAAAAATACATCGTCTCTCACTGCATTGATAGTTTTCCAGACTATGCAATTTCTCAAGAAAAACTGAGTTCATGTCAAAGTGACTGCAAAAATGTTGCACTGTTATTAAGTGCTACTTCCTCAGAACTGTCTCAAATTCCTCCAGTGGGAAGTAAACAGACACTTCTCATGATGACTCCCATATTTTTTTTTTAGTAAACTTTAAATGTTTCAGATATCTCATAGCATTCAAATGCTGTGTGGATCTGCTGTCCAGGAACTGCAAGTGTTTCACCCTGCTTAGCATGAGGACGCAGTCATTGATGTGTGCAGAGGAAGGGAGCATGTTGAAACTTAGAAGAAAATATTCATTGCAATAAGCATGATTTCAGATTCCTGTTCCTTTAAAAATTTGCAGATTACTATGCACCCTTCTACTGCTGAACAGGACACATGAACCATTAAAGCCTTAGAGTTTGTAGGAAACAACATTAGCAGTGTTAGAATGTCTAGAAAGCCTGTGCAACTTAGACTAAAAAGTTTGTAGGCTGTAGAAACTATTGTAGGCTTTTTTTTTTTTTGAATGGCAAAATAAAATATTTGCCAGCGTGCATTTGTGAAAGTAAATAGTTGAGAGTGCTGTCTTACAGCAAGTTTGCCTTTACTACCTTACTTCTCTGCCTTTTACACTTGACCTTCTGTAACATTTTACACTGCCAAAGTCTTGTTTTTTCCAGACTGCTTGAATTTGTGCTCCATATTTAAATGATTAGACCTGTTTACATGGGGCTGGAGAGGACCTATGCTTGGACATAGCAACACAGTAAAACACAGTAAAATCTTGAATACAGTCATATACAAACATGAGCCTCAGATTTTCCTTTTAGTCTTGTCACATACAAGTAATAAATGAGCAAAAGGGATTTCCTGGGGGAAAAAAGTGATCACTGACATTTAAAATGAAGAAGAATACTAGCAAGCAGAGGAAGGCACTCACACTATCCCACTCCATTACGCAGTTTGCTGTGCTTACAGATTATCCTTTTTTATTAAATAAATCAGCAGTTACTATCCTTCCAGGAAAGTGACCTCATTTCTCCTGTACTACTGTGATGGGCCTGATATAATGATTCAGATAGATGATAGATAGGGGTGGATTCTGAAGTCATTTGAACCTGAAAGTGGCAAGCACTAAAAGCAGGACTGAACATATTATAACAAAATAGTCTTCTGGCCTCTTAGAAAGCAGAAAATGTCACCTCATGCACTCTTGCGTGATTTAGCAAAGGTAGATGTAGAAAGCAAGACCCTCCTTCAGTGCTGAGACTTTAGAGAAAGATTGGGGTTTCAAAATTAATACAGTTGATTGATAGGTGACTGAAGTGAAAACTCATCTGCTAAGTTGTGTGTTTCCAGAGCTAAACCTGGAATTTAAGAGCTAATTGAAGATCCGTTTAACAAACATTGCTTGGAAGCTCTGTGTAGGGTCTCCAAGCCAGAGCAGCTGTACATTTGTGACTGGTTTCAAAAGAGGGGGGCAGGGGGGAGGAGGAGAGATGAAGGAGTTAGGACAGGTATTGCAGCTGCTCCTCATTAACCTCACCAAACAGCAAATGGGAAATCAACAAACGAGTACATTCCAGCAGAAATTCAAAGTGGAAGTGATAATAGGAAGGCTAGACTGACAGGTTCTGGCAAGTTGGGAGGGCATTGCTAGAAAAGCACTGGCGGCTACAGAGCTCAAAGCTAAAGGTCTTACTTCTTTCCTGCTTCCCTCCCCCCTCCCATTTCCCCTGCACACGAGCGGTTGTTTTATTTCATCTGTGAGAAATTGATTGCTGGGATACATTCACTTCCAGAGGTGGAAGGGAGCAGGAACAGGCAAGACCAAGTCGTAGGAGAAAAGCTGAGAATCTAAGTAATCTGAGGAAAAATTTTGGTGTTCAGTGGGGAAAAATGAGTATGCGAGTGAAAGAAAAAAGACAGCAGAGCAGTAATTGAAGGTCGGATTCATTCTGGAGGAGATTGCAAGCTGTGCAGTGGGGAAGCGCAGTTCCCCAGTGCTGTGTTTTACTGTGTAGATTACTGGAAATAGAGTGACTTCTACTCTGGCTCATGTCAATGGTAGCAAATACTACTTTTGCTCTGTGCTGTGGCCAAGTCCATACACACTTAAACAGTGGCATATTAGGAAGTTTGTTCAGGCACAAGGGACATAGCTGGAAAGAAATGTGTTGGGGTGCTATAGTAAAGTTCATACAAGAGCAGTCAATGGGCTTGAATCTCATTTAAACTATATCCACTTTATATTACTCTATATTTCACTGCAAAATGGTCTGTGCCTGCAAATATAACTCATTACAGATCCGTAAGGCTGATCTTTAACCTACATGAGCACTGGCCACAACGAGTACAGTGGGTTGATCGTGTTGTGCTGCAGAACCTGGGAGCTGTCACCAAGGAAGGAGCAGTCCCGAGCCAGAGGAACATCTTTCACTGCATTTGTGAGAGGACTCAATGTTATTTCAGTAAGTTCTCTTCCTGCAGGCAGACTACACAAAGGTACGTCGGTGGCATTTTACTTCATAGCACCTCATCGCGCTGCCTTCCCTAGAGATACAAGTTGCTTCTTGGAATCCCTCTTTTGCAATTGTTGAGGTCTTGATAGAAGTCTTGCAGTACCTGAAAGCTTCTCCCCAGTGTTCTCCTAGCCACAGGTCAGCCTGCAGGGTTGAAAGGCGTGCTTCTCAGGCTTGATGAAATGGGAAATACACTTTGGGTTTGTAATAAAATGAAACTGTTTCCTGTTTCTGCCTGTAAACATTCCATAGGAAATTGAGGCAGTTTTCACTGGAGACAAGGAAACTACCACTAACCAGGAAAAGTTGCTTTTACTGTGAAAAATGGCAAACTTCTGCTTATGGCAAATGCACTGAAATGTACACTTTTATCCAGGGGTTGGAATTACACCCTTTTCTCAGAGAACAGCTGCATGTGCTGGTGGGAATGGTAAGGTTTTGGCCTGGATCCAATTTGATAATACTTACAGAAAGATGCAAGGGTGGGGTTTTTTTTGTTGTTTTGTTTTCTTTGAATACAAATTCTTCCAAAACAATATTCGGTCACTGGAATATCAGCCTTGCAAGGTGCTGAGTATTCTGGCTGTGATCCAAAAGTGCACTTAAGCACATGCTTAACTCTGAGGACATAATTAGTCTTGCCAATTTCACTGGGGCTATTGACATGCTTAAAGTTAAGCATGTGATTAAGTCCACTGCTACAAGAATGCTTAGCCCTTTGTAGGATTAAGCCCAGCTCTCTGCTACACAAATGATCTTTTGTTCAGTCTTGAATGACTAGGACAGGCAAATGGAAGGAATAAACACAGTTCTTTAAAATAAACATTCTGCTGATCACAGAGATAGTGCGCACAGTATTAACACTGAAACTGTCATCACATTTTATTAACAACATTTTAGCAGCACAAATGAGATGATTCACTTCTCTGAACCATGTCTCCATTATCTCTTTTTACCTGAAATGCCTGATTGGTTATGTTCCGTGATAACTCTACAGTTGTATGTCACATCAGCAGTCAGTAGTGTCAGCCTAACAGTGCTTGCACGGACCCATGTGCGCCTTCAATACTGTGCAACTCTATACTCAAAATCTCCAAGTTAGCCCTGAGCCCTAAGCTGCTCTGTCTGTCTGGTGCAGCACAAACCCACACAGAGGCTCTAACTTGCATTGAAGAACAAAGTGATCCTGGTATTGCGATGGTCACGTCCCAGGTTTCACTCATCCCTGCCACAGTGTTTCCACTTCTGGTGCTATGCAATTGTGAGCAGACCGGGTCAGATCATCCAGCCCATTAATATGTCTCTGGCAGAGGCCAGTGGATGCTCAGGCAAAGAGTGTAAGAAATGGACAAGAATACAGTGATGTTATTTCAGATCATGTCATCCTGGCAACCTCTGGCACAGGGTCTTCCCGAGCTAGAAGTACTGACAGCTTAAAGCAATGAGGTCCACAGGATTTCTATATGGAGCTACTCTTTGCAGTGTGGCCAGTACAGTAAGAGACTGGTAGTATGGTGTTTTTCATAGCAGGCCTGCATGATGCAGCAAAGGAAATGTTAGTGTTTGCAGACATTTTTCTCCATAACATTCCCACTTCTGATAACACAGAGGCAGAGTTGAAACATGGCAGCAGCAGTGGTAAAGTATAGAGAAAAAGATAGTGGAAGGAACAGCTTTTGGATGTTGTTGAACTGCAATTATTGAGGTCTGTAAGCTGAACCATTCATGTTCATAATTAAAATGAAGCATTCTTAAAACATAATTAAGAAAAACAACTGAAGTTTAATAAGTCATCTTCCCCTATTTTCTCTTTATGCATTTTTCCCTTCCAGATACTCTAGAGCCTTAGCACTTTCTCTTTTTTGGCTTCAGTTTTAGTTTTCACGGCATGGCTGCTTTTTATTTGTTTGGTTTTTTAATTTTGTTTTGTTCTTGATTCTAACTACTTTTTTATGGTAGTCATATAGTTTTACTTATTTCATTTGAAAACTCCGCAATTACATTTTTGAAAATTACTGATTCCAAACATTGGAAAATGATAGAAAAATCAATGGAATTCAGAAAACAAAGCAAAATTTCAATGGGCTAAACAGCTGTCAATTCCAATGGAAGACTTTTCAAACAACACATTTTTTTGAAAAGCTGCAGAATCAGATACGAAGTTGTTCAACATGGTCTTCAAATTCAAAAGGACTCCAACAGGTCTCGAGAACGTATTGTTATTTCCATGAGGTCTGATGCAATCCTTACCATGTCTGCAGGCAAAGTCTGGAGCTAATTTCTGCTCATGAGTCACCAGAGTTCAGCAGCCTGGAGGGCACAGAGAAAGGCGCAGTGCATCTGTTTTGGCAGGTTAAAAGATTAATTTCTGAATACTAAAAATAAATTCTTTATAATTCCATCCCATCTTGCTTCCAAGGACCTGACGTGTGGCAAAATTTAATGAAGTGAACCTTGCAACACCTCTGTGAGGTTAATGTAAATATTATCCCCATTTACAGATGAATGAAATTATAACCCAGATGGAGATGAAGGCCTTGATTCAGGAAGTATCCTATACAGACATGCATCCTTTCTTACATATGTTGCTGGCAGCATTAGGGGACATTTTTTTTCTAAAATAATTAAATCTGATTCGGAAGTCATTGTCCATTGTCCATAAGCCTGGTTTTGGTTCTAGGAAATGAGTAGACATTACTCGTGGAAAGCTCTGGAAACAGTTCTTCCTCATTCACAACTGGTCAGAGTCCTCTGGAAGAAACTGAAATCAAGAACAGTTGTGGAAGAACATTGTTTTCTGGAATATCAAAATTTCTTCTTTTCTAGAGTGAAATGAAACCAAACAATTCAGAATTTCCCAGGTCCCGTGATTCAGAAGAAAATGGAATCTCAGACCCATAAAGCCACTTTCCTTCTGAAAACTCTTGAGGCTTCATGTTCTTAACATTTGTTATTGGTTTGTAATTGTATAGATAGTTTTGCAACAGAAAATGAAACTTTCCTTTCCAGAAAGTGAAAAAGATTGGCCTGTAACCTGAACAAAATACAGCAAAGCAAAACACTTGAAATGAATATTGTTGGGGTTTTTTCTCATGGGAACAAAAAAGAGTTTATTTATTGGAGACAACAGATTTTGTCTCCAAATTTCTGTTTCTGTCACCTTCAGACTCTGAGAAATGGAGATATGTGAAACATTTTTTGTTATACCTTGGCAGACTCAGAAGTTTTTAAAAATCAGTTAGTTTATTTAATAAGTTTTATTAAACTTGTTATACATCATTATCTAGTTGTTTAGAATATAATTAGTGGGGGAAAAAAACTTAAGGGGAAGGAAAGACGAGAGGCTAAAACTGAGAACAAGATTGATTTCACCTACATTTAGCTGTCCTCACTTAATTTGATCTCTCAGATGAGAGACATGAATCACCCCCTAGAGGTGCTTATACATTGACTGGAGAGAGACCCACATGATTAGCTTGAGCCAGACATCTAATTTTCAGATAGCTAAAACTCAGTGGGACTAATCCTGCCCCAGTTCCTGCCTCTTCTCTTCCAGCAGAGGAACTGGAATTGACAGCTGAAGGACAGTCAGCCCCGTGGAGCTTCAGTTCCCAGCCTGGCCAGAAGATTTTGAAGAATTGAATGATTTACTTGTCTAATAGTAATAAAGAGATAAATACCAGTTTACGTGAATCATTATGCTGTTTATTCGTAACTTCAGGTCTTGAATATGGGTGGTTTGGTTGCAAGTTAAATTTGGATGCAAGAACAGCAGAAGTCCAGGACAGAAGTCCACCTAGCTCAGTATCCTGTCCTTGGGGAAGGTCAATAGCACATTCCATGGAAAACAGGTGAGAATCGAGTAAACATCAAGTGATACTGCCCCAATATACTGTCCCGGTCTCTAGTAATCAGCTAGACTACCTGAGGACTACCTGAGACAGAGGTGATAACTCGGAATTGATCGTGTCTTGACTGCCTAAAAGATTTTGACCTTTTGAAAATCAAGCTTAGCAGGAATAAAACCTTTGTTGTAGCGTATGTCTACAATACCATGAGAGGAAGAGCATAAGGGATGGCTGGAATTCATGTAGACATATCTTGGCTAATTGCAATGTCACTAACTTGCCATCTGTAAACAGTGTATTTTTTGCAACATGAATTTCAGCACAGGCTAACTAAATTCCTCTCTGTGCTTTGGCACGTGCTGACATAACAGTGAAGAGCTGACTGGACAAAAGTTACCTTGAGTTTGTAGTTAACCTCTGAATGCAAAGGTGCATCATGCAGAGTAGAAGGAATTCTGTACCAAAGTTTGTCTTCTTCTGGAGTATCTGTATTTCATTTGAAGATAATTTCCAGATTCAGACAAACTTTGACAACACGTGGCTGAATTTCCAATGAGGCTGTTACTACACTGTCAGCAATTTCACAGGTAACAAGCACCGCTGACCTGACTGTAGCATCCAGACATGCAAACCTTAAAGTATAATCCATGTGGATGCACATTAAAATGAGATGTGGCAAAGAACACCTCTTGACAGTGGCAGCCCAGCTGTGAAAAGCCATCTTTTGACTCCAGCAGATTACTGTCTAATTTCAAAATTGAGTCAGGCTTGTAGTGAATGCAGCTGGAGATGTCACTTAGTAGTCTGGACTAACTGAAGCCTGACAATTAAATCTGCAGGCTGCAAGCCTGATTGCTCTCTTGAAGCACCAATTTGGTTTGCTCATTTTCATGTGAGTGCTTCCACACATGTGTACCTATGGATACACATAAAAGATCAAGCAAGCATACATTGAGGTAAAAAGACAGAAAGGGTTTACCTCTGTAAAAATCAAGGCTTTCTGATGTCTCTGCTTGGAAAAAAAGTAAGATTCCTAGGTTGGACTATATACAAAAACGTGAAGAAAAATTAACTAAAAAGATATATGTATAAAACAAATTAATTAATTAAGGTTCCCTGAAAGACTTAAGGAAAGTTTAGGTGTAGAGAATTATAATAGCAATACTAAGATGATGAGAAAGATGGGACCGTATGGTTGTAGAAGCACTACAAGATCAGAGGAGAAGGAGAGGGAAGAGCTGATTAAGGGTCTCAGGAAAACCACAAAACAGTGAATAAATCATAACGTCTCATAGAGGTGGGACAGAATGCAGAGGCAGAAGATGACAATCACTGTCAGGCCCCAGAGACTGCAAAAAAGGGAGATCCCAAAGTGGCACATGGCATCCACGCTAAGAAGAACCTCGGAGATACGGAGAGGACTCAACAGCAGTCATTCTTTGTCCTCTGTGTCACTGCAAAGACTACTGGACAGTTCACCTGGATACGAGTGTCTTGGTGCCTGACTACATAACAGACTGCTTAGATACACATACCCTAGAGCTTGAGAGCATGTGGGTCTGACAGTCTGAGTGTGAATGAGTTAAATTGGTTTTGTTTCCATTTTCTTTTGCAATAAAATCACCTTCCTCCCCTATAAGTTCTCCAATAAGATTTGTCACAGTGCTGCAACAGTATTGTAATGCATAGGCTGCAATGCAGGAGAAAGAATCCGTATTTGATTTGAACCATGGATGCCCATTTGTAGCAGATGTGAAAACGTAAATGCCTTTTTATGTTTTTCAGATAAGAACATATCCTTTTCATTCCCTGAAAATCAAGTCTATTTGCAAGGAGGTTAATTTTCATTTCCACTGATTTAATGTGATATCTTGAGCAGTTAAAAAATAAGAAAAAAGAAAGCTGTAAAAAAAAGTGGTGGTGGTGGTGGTGGTGGTAGTGTCTTGTACGAAAGGTTCTTTTTTTTTCTTCAGGAAAAAAGGTCTACTTCCTGACCTGCTTAAATTATTGGATGGAACAGAAGTTAGCTCCCTCTCCCAATGCTGTGCAGGCATATATCTTTTTCAGGGTCAGCACTTTAGCACATACTTAATTCAAGCTTGCATTGCCATCTAAATATGTTGAATTCAACCATAGACAGAAGCACGTTCTTCAGTTACAATCTCAGATTTGTACTTTGGAAAAAAAGCAGACTTTGTCATTGAAGTCAGCAGTTTTGATTCTGTTTATTCAGAATGGGGGACTGATCTGTGTAAGAAGCTGCCATTTTACATAACACGTTTTCAGAGTAGAAACACATTTTATTACCTTCTAAATCTATTGCATGAGACCAATTTAATCTCCAGCACACACTAGGGATGAATCTGACCCATTGCATTTTTTTTCCCAGCAAATCAAAATGTAGCATCCATTTTTCTTTGAGTTCTGGAAAAGCTGAGCAAATCAGTAAAATTTTATGATATTAAATTGATTTATAAGTGACATAAGCAATGTATAGACAAATGAGGACCATAACCTATTAAAAATATGTAAAGTAACAGACATACAAACAATGGATAGACCTTCTGTCATTCATTTCTGTCTACTGGTTACACAGAAAATAATCTTGGTATAACTCTGTCCTGACTTGCAGATGATACCTGTTACTTTGGTAAATATTTTTTTATCAATAAATATGAAGGCTAAATGGAGAGGAAGGTTTTGAGTGGTGCAAAGAAAAGCACCATCGTATGTTTAAAGGCCTTGATTTAGGAAAACATGTAAGCATGTATGAATGCAGTCTTGTTTAGAAGAATACACATAGCCTGGAGTTCTCTGGATTTAATCCAAGCATAAATCCAGCAAAGCATATGCTCTAAAAACATTGTCCTGGCTGGACATGCATTTTGGGTGAAAGCCAAAATTCTTACAAGGGTTTGAACACGGATACACGGCATCCCACGGGACCGGTTCCCTAGTCTCAGTTACAGGTCCCTGTGCATTGCAACGAAACAAACTTCTGAACCCTGGACTCGCTTTGGCTGGGACAGAGTCAATTTTCTTCGTAGTAGCTGACATGGGACTGTGTTTTGGATTTGTGATGAAAACAGTGTTGATAACACAGGGATGTTTTCGTTACTGCTGAGCAGTGCTTACACAGAGTCAAGGCCTTTTCTGCTTCTCACCCCACTCCACTAGCGAGTAGGCTGGGGGTGCACAAGAAGCTGGGAGGGGACACAGCTGGGACACCTGACCCCAATTGACCAAAGGGATATTCCATACCATATGACGTCATGCTCAGCATATAAAGCTGGGGGAAGAAGAGGGAAGGGGGGACGTTCAAAGTGATGGCGTTTGTCTTCCCAAGTAACCATTATGCATGATGGAGCCCTGCTTTCCTGGGGATGGCTGAACACCTGCCTGCCGATGGGAAGGAATGAATTAATTCCTTGTTTTGCTTTGCTTGCCTGTGCAGCTTTTGCTTTCCCTGTTAAGCTGTCTTTATCTCAACCCACGAGTTTTTGCACTTCTACCCTTCCAGTTCTCTCCCCCATCCCACCAGGGGGGAGTGGGCGAGTGGCTGTGTGGGGCTTAGTTGCCGGCTGGGGACTCAACTTTTTTATACGCCAATCTTACGGGCTAAAAGTTTATCAGTCACAAAGCAGTTCAAGCCTTTACATGTCTGAAAGACAACACATGCAGGCATGTTAATTCCCAGTAGAATGTCTGGGCTTCAACGGTAGTTTATCAGAGAATGACTTCGTTTCAGCAGTCACAGGAACATCATCATGCTGTGATTAAGATAGTCACTGATCAAACCAAAGCAAACTTCCCTGCTGACCTATTTTTCCTTCCACTTACTCTCTGTAAATCAGGAGTATATATGTTAAAGTCCAGAGAGCAGATCCTATTAAAAGAAAGGTAACAGGGGAACTTGAAAGAGTATCTGTAATTTTTACAAAGTTACAACTGTTTAATTTAAATGTGTATAGTTCTCGCACCTTGTAAATTAGCCCATGTTTGAGTATGTCTTTAATAATTTACTGTGATAAATTGCAAATGGTTCTCATGTTTTAGATATTAAAGAACATTTAACTCATTTGGGTGTTCAATTTTGCAGGGATATATTTTTAATAGTAATTATTTTGATAGAAAATATGTTATTTTGCATTCAGAGAATATAAACCTGATTCGTGATATATTGAAAGCATTGGTCCAGGTCTCACTATTAACTACAGTGAAATATACGTGGAAGACCCCAAGTGGGTAGGGAATAACCTTAAAAAAGCCATACATCTGGTATCTGATAGCAGAATCTGAATCGAAGCAATGTTCCTCTCTAGCAAATAAAGTAAAACTTTTGTTTACTATGAGACTGGACAGACTGAAATCATACTCATTTCTCTGCTCCCCCAGTTGCCCCAAGCACACAAGCATGTATTCATTGTTGAGACCACATGGACTTAGAGATTGCACTGACCATTAAGCATGTTGTGTAATTCATGCTGCGCAACTGAGGTTTTGTTGCTCAAGGCAAGATGTTGATTCCAAGTTATGGTAGAAAGCTCCAGTAGAAACATGTCAAGCAGAAAAATCAGTCATTGGTAGACTTTAACTAAAGAGTTTGGTCACAGTTAACATGAGCTTTTAAACTGCATCTTTGTGGAAGTAATAGTCATCACTGTGGTTGTGATAATGTCAGAGTTTGTTGAGATTAAGTTTATGGTTAACTATCTATTAGAAGTCCTGAGCCATAAAGAATTCTTTCAGCATTTATCATAATAGCATTAATTAGGATACATTTTGTGGGCATTAGTGAAGCTCTCACAAGTGTTTTCCAGATATTTGATCATAATTCAGCATTAGTCAGGCATGAGTTAATGGACACCAAAGGCTTTATTCCCTTAAAAATCCCTTCTTGTTTTGTGAGGCCCATTGCTATTATATCATTTAATATTAATTTTCATGACACTAATCATGTGGTATTGATTTAGATATGCACATTATCATTGGGACTCCATTTTAATTCAGTGTTAGTGTAGCATTAAAATGTAAAACAAAAGAGTTAGCATTTTAAGTTAAAAGTCTGCCTAAAATACTTCCATTTGATGAAATTCTGCTGCCCACACTGAGTCAAGAAGTCAATCCAGATCTTGCTTAAGGGTGCAGACTTGTAAACAAATGTCATGATGCTTTTTATTTTAGTAACCAAAAGTATTTCTGAGGTATTTATAAGACCTAAAGTACAACAAAGAGTAAAGGACCTTACCTTTGCTACCTAAAGTCAGTGGGATGTTTGACATTGATTTCAGTGACTGCAAAACCGACTTCAAAGAATTTGCCACCTGATTAAATATCAAAATGGTGTTGTTCCACACCAAGGGGAGACTCTGGCTAAATTTAAACTTCTCTATAGTGGACTTTTCTTGTACTTTCAAGCCACAAAGCAAATGACACAAAAGGAGAGTCATACAGAGAGAAAAAAGCTCCTATCTTTCCCCTTGCTTTATACCTGTGTATTGCCCACCATGATGTCAACGTGTCATGTGTGAACAGACTACAGAATCCTTGCTCTGAGCATAGGAAGCTCTCATTCCTGCCAGTGAAAATTCCACACATGTAGCTTTCAGGATAGTGCCCTCAATTTGCTTATGATTCCTTTTCCCCAAGCCTAGTGCAGTCTCACTGAAATCTGTTAAAATACAGCTCTAAACTTCAATTATCTGCACATCCGCTAATATATATTACTCAAGAATTTTCCCATTCATACCAATCTGCCAAACTTTATGCTCATTAAGTCTTGTATATCTTTTATTTTTAAGAAAAATTAGATTTAGTCACTATAATTATACTTTAAGAAAGCTATTTAAAATACTGGGTAGTCTTTTGCTGTGTTGTGGCCATGGTAATTCAGAGCACCACACAGTTTATTATAATCCACTTTTCGCCCATTCATTATGGCTGTAAGATGCTCCTGCCTTACTACCTTTAATAAGGAGAAGAAACAAATATTCGTTTTGAAGTTGCTTTGATCAGAGTGGAGAAGGGAAGAAACTTTCTACATTGTCCAATTTTAAACATATTAACTTAGCCTCCTAACTGGCAGCAGTGCACAAGATGATTAGACACTCAATACGCTGAAGAATAGAGTTATACCCCAGATTCATGTACTTTAAACCAGTTCAAATGGTATATCCAGAAAGTGCTCCACTAGTTCTTAAGCACGTATTGTTTGTCTGAGGCACCCACATGCTGTTCCTGGAACAGAGAAAAGGAGGAAAGGTGGAGGATACAGGGGTAGAGCAGAAGAGAAGATACAAAAATGAAAGAGAAATGGGGAAGAAAACTCTGCTTGTATGTGTGTGTGACAAGGACAAAGTTCTGCCCAGAATGTTTCCAAGGTTGTTTACAAAAGCATCAGTTCTAATAAAAATCATGAGTCCAGACCCTGGGCCCTTTCTCTCCTGGGGCAGAGTGCTTAATCTAAGATTGCACAAGCAAATAATCCTGAGCAGAGAAAGAAAACATGCAGCTGCTGGACGCCACATGCTCTCCAGGTTCCCTCACTCTATCTCCCCATCTCCACCTTTCTGCTCTTTCTGCTAACTGTGATATATGGCATGTTTGTGCAAACTGGAACTCATAGTGGAACTCCATGGTGATCCATCTAGTTTCTGGGTAGCAGTTCTCCACTTGCGCTTCCTGGCTGAGTAGCAACTACTGAGATCAGATAACACAGCACAGTGAGACCTCTCATTTGTACATTTCAAAATCTGCTGTCAACAGTGCAGAGCAAAGCCTAGCAAGCTGCAGAGCAATTCCTCACTTGAGTTAGTGGAAGTGTCTTAAGACCTCCTGGGAACATAATTGCTTTAGCTCTGCTCCACAGAACAGAGTGAGGAAGTGAAATGAGAGTTATTACATGTGAGAGATGAGAAGAGATGGGAAAAAGATGTGAGGAGAGGTAGAGAAGTGAGGACTCATCTGAATGAACCGTTCATTTCCCAAACTGCCTTGTGTTCTTGTTTGTCAAGAAGGTTAAGATTTGTTGCAGCCTTGCTAGACACTGGGCTTATTTACATTTCTTCACTGATACTCTATTGTCCTGCTAACACATCTTTATAATCCTGTTCTCGTGAGTTATGATTTGGTCCAGGGAACATAGGAAGTTAAAATTACAGAATAGTTACAGAACCATAACTGGGTTATGAAATTTCATGAAAGGCTAAAATATTTTACGAAAACTGACACAAGCTTCGGAAAGCATTTCTTAGATGTATCTCATCAAGGATGCTGACAACTTTGTAGTGTTGAATGCTGTATGATATATATCACAGCTGCAAAAATCTCAGATTTCATATTCTGAAAATGTGAATATTTAAGAATATACGAATATAAAAATTTTGGTTTAAGTATATGATATAAATAGTCTCTACCATATTCTTCTTCAGATACGCTTATACTTTTCAACTCAAGTACTATTTTTCTGTACTTGCTGTTCCTGACAAGGCTAGCTTTTGTTGTAGGGTTGAAAATCTCCTAAGGTTTCTAGGTTAAATTTATGTATATGAGTTCAACATTATCATAAACAGTTCCATAATAATGCTGCATGAAAAACATGGTTCCTGACTGTATCATTTGGCCAACCAGATCAGCTCTCTTTTCTACTGCTGGCCAGTGCCAAATCTACAGAAAGATGTAAAACCTGACTGAGAAAGCTGAATTAGAATTCAGTGCCAATTGGGAATAATTTTTTCACTGTCACTACTATTTTACACTTAAGGGCTGCTCCTGCAGTTTTGCAAGAGCAAATAATGATGAACATTGATTAAAGACTTTATGTTTATAGATACCTGACTGGTAGATATAGATTGCTCTTTTGCTCCAAAGTTAACTATGGTAAACCTTTCTTAAACCTCTGGAAAGGCTGCCTGAAATGACAGCCTTTCATAAGTCAAGTCTGTGATGGTTATAGACAAATAATTCTCTATATGCAGTGTGTCATTTCGCAAAAAAAAAGGCAGGTATATAAAACTCCAGGCATGCTTTAGCCTTTTGCTTAGACTGCTATTACCCTACTAACATGAAGTTCAAGGCCACATGATGAGCCATTGGCTCACTACAGCAGTATGCTATGAATTTCATCACACTATGCTGCATTACTTCTGAGTCTTCTGCAGTCCTTTTTGGAGTCTTGTCATTTGACAAGAGATTTACTCCAGGCATCAGAACATCTTCAACAACATATTCTTCAGGGGTTATGCTTCAAACATAAGAACTGAAGAACTGAAAATAAGCCTTGTAATCCCCACCCAAACATAGCACTGAGCAAGGGCCTAACAGACACTGATTTTTGCTAGATGTCTAGAGTTTCTTTTACCACAATCTCAGTATGCACAAAGCCTTCTATTCTATTGAGAATATATGGCTCAGCAGGTTGATGGATTCAGCACTTTCTTCACTGTCCCAGTCAGTCACTAGCATGTAGGACTGGCTTCCTTGAGCTCTACTGTTTGATAAGTAGTTTAGCAGCAAAGATCTTGTACAACATTTGTTACTGATGAATTTCCAACTGAACTATGTCTGTTTCTGTATTGTGTTCTCTAAATATCTCAATCATAGTGTGGTTTAGACTGTGGAAACATTTCCACATGGCAGCTGAGAACAGAGCAGCACATACTGTTCTGGTTGACAACATCTGGAAGCTCAGAGTAACATTACCTAAAGAGGAAACAGTTAAAATGTATTTATTGTTAGGCTTGTGGCACAATAACATCATGCTGGGCTTCCCAGAGCCACTAAATTTGTTCTTCAGCGGTTGTCAGTGGAAGTTGATTGAGGTCCCTCCTATCAGTTTTGGAAGGAGTCAGTCTTGGACCTTCCTGAATGGATACAGATGCCAGAGAATGAGGAAGAGTTGAGAAACAACAGAAGTATTGGAGAACTAGTCTTGCAAAGGATAGCTGCTCTAGAGGGGTTAAGTCTTTAGAACAGTCTACAATATGCCAGCAGTTGCCTCAGCTACTACAGGGACTACAGCATGTAGTAGCTTTTCCTGCTACCTGTCACGAGTTCTCTGTAGGCATCAAGTGTCTGTGGGAGGTCACGGGCAGGGATGTGCCAGGAATACAGTCCAGGAAGCTTTGTTCACTTCACCCTCTACTAACCTTCTGGACTTCGGTGCAGAGATGAACAGCAGCGCAGTAAGTTTGTATTACGCTTCTATCACCCTGGGCATATCACACCTCAGCGCTTCACTGCCGGTGTGCCTCGACCTCCAGGCGAGGTGTGTGGCAGGACAGGACAGGCCTAACACCATGGATTGGGTCAAAGAGAACTGCCCTAGGTTTGACAAAGAAGAAGCCTGTGGGAAGGTCCAGATATTACAGCAAGGCCTGGATACTTGTACTATGTACTACACCTCAACAGTTTTGTTTACTAAAGAATGAGTTTTGGGTTGACCTGAAATGATGCAGTGATTTTGGCAAAACCTGTCTGAAAATTTTAATCAAAAGAAGCTGTTTGAGTAGAAATACTAACTCAAGCTCAGTAAGGATCTTTACCCTCTGTGAGAATACTGATGCACCCATTTTGGACGTGAAGGACCTTTTACCTTTCTCCTGTTCCACGTCTAAGGGCATCACCACATTAAGGGTATTCTGATTTAGAGTGATGGGAGGAGGTTCCTTTGTCTGGCTGGCTGCTGTTCACAAATGGGTATCACTGCATAGGAACTGACCAGGTGAACAGACATGAGAAACAGTGGTAACTGTAGGTTAGTGCTTTCACTGTTGTTAGGTTAGGATGCTTACCTTTGTTCCTGTACCTGTGCCAGTGATTTACTTCAGCACATTGTAAAAATTAGAGTTACTTCAAAGGGGAGACTGAAAAGCTGTCCAGCTCTCGCTTAGAATGTGGAGGCCAAGGCATTCTTCTGGGACCTGAGGATTTGAAACTTTTAGGTGGGAGAAGGCAGAGAATCTAAATCTCTGATATTCTGGGTAAGCGGCTTAAGCACTGGATTAGGTAGAAAGAGTGACACTTCTTTGTTATTTTTTAGTGTTACCTAATGAAGCTTTTCTTTTCCAGTATTTTGCTTTTGTTAGAATTGTCTGCAGTGAAAACAAATAGATTTGAAAATATTTGAAAAGAGAAAAAGAAATCACTTAGGTTCAAGGCTAAATGCTTTGTTTGTTTGGACTAAGAACTGAAAAATTTATTATTTGCATAAAGTATTAACTGAGGCTAAGAGCTTAACAGGTTTCATGAAGAACTGAATACCACATAGAGAAAAAGGAAGTTCCAAGTGCTTTGGAGGACTGGATCAGAATCCAAAAGATCTTGAAAAATTGGGAAACCAGTCCAAAATAAACAGAAAGAACCTCAGTAAAGCCAAGCACAAAGTGATACAATTAAGAAGGAACAATCAAATACATATAAACCAAGAAATAATTGCTAGGCAGAAGTACTACAAAAAAAGGGGGTCACTCTGAGTGACAGAGCATCAACAACACGAAGCTGTAACAACAACAGGAAAAGATAAATCTCATTGTATGATGTATTCAGAGGTCCCTCATGGGTAAGACACCACTTCAGCATACCTATGATGCCAAGATCTCAGCAGGTGCACTGCGTGTCATCCTTAGTGCTACAGTTCAAGAAAGGTGTAGCCTTCCTGGAGAAACAAAGCAGCAGAAAAGTGATCAGAGATGGAAAAGCCTGAAAGGCTGCATGCTTTTAATCCAGAAGAGTGAAGGCACAGGGGCAAAGTGAATCACTTCATGTGAGACCAATCAGTTAGTCTCTTCTTCCATTAGCAGAAGGACAAAGAATGATTCCCCCTTACTTAAGGGGGAACGTTAAAAAAGGGGGTGAGAGGTGTTTTATTTCCTTCACAATAAGGTGTGGTCACAGAAGGGGTTGTAGAAGCTCTCCCGCTCCTTTTTTTTGACATGATTTCTCAAGACATCTAGAGTCATGTTGGTAAGAAATGAACTGGAGGGTCCTGTTTGCGCACCACCATGAACATAAGCCCTGACTGGGTCTTTCAGCCCTGTTTGTAGTGTAAGTGTTGTACAATGAGGCGAAGGTTCACTGCAAATCACCCACAACTTCAATTTCATCAACTGAAATGACCTGATCACAGGCAAATACCAAGTAACTTTTTCTGCTTGCAGCAGGAGTATGTCTGCAAAGTTGTCTAGAGGCTAGTGCTGCCATGGCATGGTATGAAATATGTGCAATCACTCCGAGGCTTACTCTGAGGTCAGAAGCTATTTCCTCATCAGATAGCCCACGTGTAGCAGGCAAGGGGCATCTGACCACTGCAAATAGACCCAGTCAGGGTCGGTGGAGTAAGAATGAAGCAAACCATTTAGATCCCCCCCCAATCCAAGAGATTTATTTTCCATTCTTTTTATTACTAACGCATTGATGATTCTGTTTCTTATTACTTTGTGTTCCTTTTACATCACTTGAACAGTTAAAAGGGCCCTTAAAGCGAGTGTCAATAATCTTTATGCATTGCTAATCACTCCTTTATGTGTTCAGAGAGGGGTAAAATGGCTGTGGTATAAATAAGAAGGTCCTAAGTGTGCAACTAAACTTTGAACTGGGAAAAAGAAAAAAAACTCTCCCTGGTTTATGGCCTCCACAGATGGAAAGGAATTGGTCAGGATATGAAATCTATAGATTTGGCACCAGGAATATATTGGGGTGGGGGTGGGGAAAAGGTGCTGAATTATCCCTGAATTTTATCTGCTCTCCCCTTCTTGGTTAAGGATTGCCAAGACTATATTACAGCTGGGAGGTCTGGGCAAAAGTGCCCCCAGGGACTCATCCGTGAAGTTCCTCACTGGGCAACAGGTGTTATTCTTGTTCAGTAACAGAAGGCTTCCTTAGTCCAGGCCACAAGAGGACACAGATAGTCTGAAAACTTTCCTTTAAGGAAAGCCCATGAAGTAATTTGAGTTACAACTTAGAGGAAAATAAACCCTTTTAAAATTCAACGGCTTTCTCCCATAATGAGACCAGGGTTGCCAAGATTTTTGCCCATTGAGGCTTTTTATAGCCAGCTTCTAAACCCCTGAAAATAGGGCTTTCCAATGGAAATACTGACACACCCGTAACAACAGCAGTGCAAACAAGGCTGCAATAACACTGCTGGGTCCTGTAAAGGAGAAGGTGCTATGCGGGGGAAAGCATTCACCTGGAACTCATGTGTTTGGCATCACATCCAGCTCACTCTTCACACCCAATATTATTTTTCAGTATTTCACACTCAGTGCAAAAAGAATAACTTTGGTTCCTGGGGATCTCTAAAACATTCCATGCCTGTTATCTTGGTGGTTTTCCTCAACTTTCCTGAAGACAATTAGCACAATCTTTTTTATTATTATTTATTACACTGTATAGCAAGTAATAGAGAGCAAATTGTAATTTTTTGAGCTGGAGTAAATTTCAAATATTATAAAACCAAGCAGATCTAAGCAGTTCAAAATGACACCTCAAGAAGTTAACATAGTCTGTTGCAGAGTGCATGTTGGTATTGCTCAACTCTGAAGGAGGAAAGCAGAGAAGAGAACTAGAAAACACTCTGTATTTCAAAATATCCTTTATTCCCATGATTAGTAATGATTTAATATAGCATCAAGGATTTTGGTCACTTAACGTGAATAGAACATGTTGACAGGCGGAGGAACTCTGTACTGTGCTAATGTTTACCTCAGGCTAGTAGGGGAGGGAGAACTCACCTGGCACTGATGCAAACGCACATGCTGCATAGCCATTACTGTGGCCTACATGTGGTATCAGTGCTATTTAGTGTGGGATTAATTAGTCACAAGACAGCATTGAAGTCAAGCATTTAGCAAGATTAACAAAGGGACTGCAAACTTATATAATGAAGAGTATCATCTACAGTTACATGAGGAAGAAACGGTGGAAAGAAAAATACGCCCAGGAGTTACTGGAAGGAAAAACAAAGCCTCATAATTTAGAGTATAATCTCTCCTCCAAGTGAAGCATAAGGAAAGAACTCCCCCTTTGGTCCAACACATTCAATCAATGGCTTCTTGCAAATGAGCTGCCTAGTGCAAGGCACTACAAGAAAAAGAATATAGGGATGGCTGGACTGGTGATCTAATGTGTGATACTGTTCCTATGCCATGATTACTGAACCTTTTAGGGTGGCAGTGTGGGTACAGAAATTACACTCTTTGGGAAGGGAAGACAGCAATAGATATATTTATTGTTTTGATAATGTTAAACTCTTTGCTGGGAGAGGAATAAACCACAACTGCCATGGGACAATGCCACAACCAACAAGATTTTGGCTTTGCATCTCCAGAGGAATGCAGCATACACACATGTGCAGGACAGGATAATGAATGGATTTGAAAATGGGTTTGGTCCTGATGCTTTGCAAGGAGTCAAACAAAGGGCAGAAATGTGCCTTTTCAAAGCTCATCTCATCAGAAGCTGGAAGCCTCATAGTCCCAGCACTCGTTAGAGCAGCTTTAGAGGCTGCTGCCATCTATGACAGACCACTCACTGGTTGCACAGTACTTGCAATCATATGGCACTTGGGGGCTAGGGACAGAGTCCTGCTCTGCTCTCAGTCACTTGCTCTGCGTGAGGCTGTACATCGGGGCAACACAGTGTTGTTTTAAAGCCTTTTGAACTACACGAGTTCTTGCTTAGGCTGCAGCACCTCCTCCTGAAGGGTCCTCCTATGCTGACTAAAATATCATACAAAGCCCACACTGTATATTAACTGTTCCCTTGGCTTCTATGGAGAGACACTTGTGGAGACACTATGGCATTGCAATGGGTGACCTTCAGGAGGACTCTGAGAATCTGAGTGCAGGAGTGAACCTAGGTACGTTAGTTTTTAGTATTAGGTCCTAAATACCTGCTTTGCTTATCCTCCTATTCCTGGTTAAGAGGAGATGTCCCTTTACTGTGCTTGTGCATCTCTTCATTAAAGTAATCACAGAGGGACAGCATGGTAGCAGCCACCTACACTTTTAATTCAAAAGGAACGCTCCACCATGACAGACTGAGTGCCCCCATGCTCCCCACTGCCTCCCTGACACTGCTGCGGGAGGTAGATGCGTGCGGTGACTTAAAGCCTCTCCACTTTCAATTCTACCTCCTGTTGGGAAGCCATCCTTGTTGCAAACACCCCTGACAGCCACGGGAGTGTGACTGTGGACAGGAGTTTAAGATCTTTCCTACAGTAGCCTTGGTGGGCAGATCCCAACTCAAAACATTTTTTGGCTTTTGCCAGAGCATAACTTTGATGCCCGTGTTTCACACCCTCACTGTAGTCAGCTACCTTCATCATGCGTAAAAGGGGTTGTTCCGAGACCTGGTTTGGTGCCACCTGGGATACTAAAAAGCCAAAAAACCCCTTTCAGACTGAACAGTTACAAACTGACCCAGGGTTATAAATCTGTACGACACAAATAAGTACAACACCAATAAGCACCCCACACATTGCCTCTGTATCCCTAAAATCTTGTGTAATGCCACAGTGATATTAGGTTTTATTTTTATGTATTTCTAAATTTGATTTTATTAAATTTCTTTTATTGCCAGATTTATTTGCCAAAACAATGAACAGAATAGTTATTATAGTCATCCTGTCTCCTTAACAGAACAGTTAGTAGCTCAATCATTTGCAGGGCATTTTTGGGTATATTAGATTATAGTCTCAAGAAGTAACAGAGAAGTTAAAGGAAAAGTTGAAGGAATCTAAGAATCTCAAGACAAATAGAAAATTAACAATAAACTTAACAAGATGAAGGCTGGAAGAAAAACAATGTCTTTAAGCTTTGTTTCCTTTTACTGTTAGAAGATCCATCTTGGGAAAGTATACTTCACAGGGATACACAAAGAAAACACATTAACAACTGCTCTTTTTGGTTTAACAAAGAATTGTAAAAAGGTTCTAAGAAGCTTCATTAGAACTATAAATAGTAAGTGGAAATTTTTCAGCATGCAAGGCTTTCCCTGTAAGAATATGTCACTGAAAAATCATTTTGTGTTAAGTTTTCCTTTTATTTCACATCTTCTTTAGCCTTCTAGTGTTAACTTGTAGTGTAAAGATGGGGTTTTCAACACTGCTTAAAATATGTCAACTCCTTTTTTCCATGAATGTGCATTGTACATCTAGACCTACAGGTGACTGACACACCCAGCCTTCATAAAAATAAATGCTGGTGGACATTTTTATTCTCATGCTTTCAGTGGAAAGGAAGACTTTATATCTTGAAATGTAGGTTAATGTAACTTAATGCTAACAAGTTTCAACGCTGTAAACTGAGGAAATTGGAAGCGTGCATGGGGAGGATTATTTTCTATAAGCAGCCCAGTGTAGTTTATAAGATTTTTCTTTTTTAATACACAGATGCATCAGGTGGGATTTTCCTATCCCTTTATAAGTGTACATTTAGGTTTGTCCACTTCAGACTCATTTGTAATTAAAGGAAAGAAATAAACAATTCAGGGCATGATTAATCTTAAGGTTTTGATACCTTTCCCTGTGCACATTTCTCCAAATGAAAAAGTATGTGTACACCAAATATATATTTAGTGTGGAAATGCCAACACCTATGTTTGCACAAATTCTTGAGAGCAAATACTCGTATTTGCATTTACGATATCCAGAGCAAGAGTTGGAGTGCGTATGCATATTTTAGTGTACAAATGAAAGTACACACGATGGCATAAGTACCAGTGAAATAAATTGGAAAACCAAAGTACAACAGATAAAAAAAACTATGTCTACAGAGTAATTCAGAAGTGCATCTGCAGCTCTTCACATGCATCAGAGCTTCCCTAAAATTAATAAGCTCTGATATAGAGAGCAATGCAGCTGCAGCATTACTTGGTTCTCCATGAGCTAAATGAAACCTCCTGATGCACTGGGTAAGCACGTAATATCTTGGTACTCATAGCAGTAACCGTGATGGTAGGATTTTCACCTATCTCATTCAGAGCCAATTCAAGTATGCCTACAGAAGTTGCAATAGCACTTGTGGACTGCAGAGACATATCTCGAGCACAAGATATAAATTCACATCAGCAACAATATGTTCAGCTCTATACAAGGCAGCCAGTGCCTTAGATACTTGTAGTACCACGATTAGTGGAGAGGGGAGTAGGAACTTACAGCCCACTCCTTCCTCTGCAGGGAGCAAAGGGAAAGAAAACGATTGTCCAAGATGCTTCTCGAGGAAGAAAGAGACAAAGTCCCTCTGAGATGAAAGACAGAATAACTCCATGGCTCCATTTGCTTCATAGTAAATGTTCCACACATCCGTAAAAAGACCTAAGCGATGGGACTGTAATTTTCATCCTTAAGAACATACATATATTAAAACTTTTACGTTTAGCCAAGTGCTGGAGCTGTTCAGCACTGCAGACTGGAGGACTGAATGCATCACAGTTTAGCAAGGAGCAAAAAGAAGCCATGACCATCAAGGTCTCTTTGACCTCCTCAGGCTGGCACATCTGTAAACAAGGATAGTGTCAGGTGCTCTGCATTTTTGGACTACAAAAGTTATTCTGGGTCTTCTGTTAGGTATTTCTAGCTTTCAGAATGCACACTTCTGTTATGCTTTGTGGATTACAAGGACAGGAAGGAATTGTGCTGTAATACAATCCTATAATAAGCAGTATTGTATCATAACTCTTGAAAGTAGCAATACATTTGGAAAACATTAAGAAGTTTGCCAGTGGCTACCCAGAGTAATTTTGGTGTTTTGTTTTTCTTTCTGAGAATGCACTAAAATTACAAATCTCTTGATTTTTAGAGAAAACTATGTTTAATGTTTGTGGAGCAATCCACTTAAGTGAGTTTAGTTTTAAGCCCAAGGAAACATGCTCTTATTTACATCCAGTTGACCTCTTCAGGTTCAGTGGACTTTTACAAATGGACAAAGGGGATGAATTTGTTGTCTGTCTGCCATATCTGAAGCCATGAGTCAACCAGCACTTAATTCAGTCTTCCACAGGAATCTATCTAGCCTGTACAGCTAATATGTGGTAACCCATAGGAGGTAAAATCCTAGATAGGGCTGAGTAAGTGTAGCTTCAGGAGCAGAAGACAACCTCAAGACCTGCTAACATGCATGAGAGCTGCAAATGGCTTTGTCTTCAATTGGAAGTTTCCGCATGTCTGCTAATATAAGCTACAAACCTATCCTGTGACATGTGCATACTGTTTGCATTTAAAGTCAGCCTACCCTCCAGGAACTGAAATGGACCCACTAGGATTTGAGTATCATACAGTATAATAAGAACTGATAACAAAATACAAGTAGTTGTACTAATTTCCGGGCCTTTTTCAGATTCACACATAATCCACATAATTCCCACTTCCATTGTAGGGTAGTTTCATGACAAGTCACTGTATTTTTGGCAGAATATACAAACCTGCCTCTTTATGTCCTTTATTGTCAGGATAATCCTCTTAAAACCTTTTTTTTTTTTTAAAAATCTCTGAAAGTGTTTGTTTGTTTGTTTGTTTTTAAATGGATTGTACATGTTTTGTTGTTGCAATAATCTTCTTGGTTTTGAGCATCTAGTTCCTTCCATTGCAATCTGTAGGGAGGATTATGCAGACAATCCCCCTATTTTGCCCGTATACAGGTGTTTTGGGGGAAAGAAGTAACACAATGCTTTCAGTATTTAATAGTAAATAAATAAATAACCACATCTTCGAAAGTAGGAGAGACTGCTTTTCTTTTTTAAAATTACTTTTTTAAGGAATGAATTGGGAAAAAAACCCAAGCAAGGGATAATATTCCAACAGGTTATAAACTGGAAAGACAGGCAAGGCTCTTGGTTATGCTAGTAAACAGAAACTGGAACTGGTATAAATCCCATTTAAATCCGTAGACAAAGAGTACATCTTACCTAGATTTGAGTCTAGCCCTTATTTCCAGAGGTCAAAGTTTCTCTGGTCTGGCATTTCTAGTTCTGCTTTGCTTCTCACTTATAACCCCTAACTGCCCCATTCCTGAAAGAAACTTCACAATGTAACATATTTGCCCAGTGAGCCAAATTTAGCTCCAGTAAAGTTCACAAGGGTTTTGGCTCTATTTCCTCGCACAAGAGCAGCAGCAGAGCCTTTCTGCATTACGGTTGATGGGTGCAGACTTGATACGTCTAATCCTATTAGCCCCCTTCCCAACACTACCAATGAGCTGTGGTACTGGGAGTTTTCACAGTTCAGGGTTTATAGCAAGCCACAGATGCAGTCCCCATCAACTTGGCTTCTCACCAGGGATTTGTTCTACGGGTCCAGGCCCTCCACATGCAGGATGGAGGGAAAAGAGTTCTGTCATGGATGCCTTGCAGCAATGACCCATCTACAGTCCTTTTTAACACAGAATTCCTGTGTTCCTTCTTTCCTCAGGCACTGCCCTCTCAAGAAAGGCAGTCTTGCTGCTAGGACATCTGTACTTCCACTGGCCAGCGACAAAAGCCCCTTAACAATCACCATGGCGGGGTTATCTGATAGCCATTAAATGTAGTCCAGATTAGCAGAGCAAATACTTCTGAGACTACTTGATGTCTTCGCAATAAAAGACTGAACTGTGGCAAATCTGGAACTCAGCACAGGCGTTTTTACGTTAACACTCAGGTGCCATCTGAATGCCCCGGCTCCCCAGCACTCCGAGGGGTGCGGGAGGCAGACAGTGTTGGCAAGGGGTTCTGGCACTATTACCTAAAGAAAGTCATTCTGGTTACCTGCATGTAGTGTCTGACTGCGTGTCAGTATGTATCATGCTCCTTTCAAAGGCAAGGTAGCACCCTCTCACTTTTACAGAGGGTCCATAACTCTTGCTGTTTGAAGGAACACTCCTCCCTCTTTTTTCATATGCAACATCTACGGATTTAAGCACTTTTTATTGTTTCACCTCTCTGTAAGAGATCGCAAAACAGAGAAGGGTTGGACTGAGAACCTAATATCTTTCCCCCTTTTCCAAGAGGTTAAGAAGAAGCTTCTGCATGTATAATTCAGGCTGTTTTCTTCACTGGGCTTATACATTTTGTAGAACAGCAAGATACTCAGACTACGGTACTACTGTAAGACAGACAATCAAATACGTATCTTGTTCCCAAATGCTTGAGATTAGGACGACAAATTACATGGGTCCTTCTAACAGTTCACAAGTAACTTTTCTCTTAAAGCTCCATTTTCCCATTAGATGGAAACAGAAAAATGCATTTGTCACCTGGCAGAACAAATCCTAGAACTGAATATGCAGGTTTTCTTCCTGAAGAATCCCCTGTCCTCTGGAAGAAGAGCTGCCACGGCACAACCCTTGTCTCTGGTTGGGGCTGTGGTACCCTCTGTTTTGGTTGAGGACCCTGTTGTGGGACTTTTGCACAGGCACAGAGCTTGTTACCTCAGCAGAGTGAGAATGAGCTCCTCCCTCCTCAGAATTAACAGTCAGAGATCTCTTCAGTTGTATCCAGGGCTGCTGCTCAGCCTTGGAACCTTTGTTTTGGCTGCTGAGAGATTCTACCACCCAAGTACATGGAAACATGATTAATGGATGTTTGGCTTATGCTTCATGTTACATCAGCCCTCCATGTCCAGCATGGGTTGACAGGCTAGGATTTCCCTCTCCTGTTCGCTGTCCACTAAACAGCTCCAGTTATTGATTTTTTAATTGTGTTTTCCCACAAATCCTGAGAATTATGTTTTCCCTTTAGATCTATTGGTCAGTTCTTTTGCAGCTTTTTGAAAAGTAGTCTCAGGCTGAGATCATCAAAATGGACTGCAGAAGTTAGGTGCTCTTATTAAAAAAAAAAAAAAAAATTCCCTTTGGCCTCCCTGAGGAGCTTTGCCTCAGTTTTAAAACTCCTGAAAAAGCCGAGTGTACATACACACGCAATGACCAGCTATAGATGATGGAGACATTATACCCTCTAGTGGCAGGAATATATGTCACTCGTAAACACCTGCTGCACAAGCCACCACTTTGCTTTGTTTTGGGAGAAGCATCCAGGATGGAGGCTCATAAGGGGTAACGAAGTAGATATTGAACCTGACTTAAACTCTTGTGGACCAGGCACCAGGCAGTGTTCTTTATAACAGATTGGCATCTCAAGAATCAAGAATCAAACAGAAAGACTTGGCCAGAAAAATGAGTGTTAACAACCTAAATTTGTGTATTTAATGGCATGTAGAGTCCCCTTTGTTTCTAGCTAGTTCAACACAACATAAACCAGGAATAACTGCAGCAAAGCCACTTTCTTTTTATTTTTCTTTTCCTCCATTTTCTGTTCTTAGATACTCTCAGCTATTAACACAGAATTACCTCTAACTGTATGAAATAATGCAGCCAAATAGTAAAAACTTTTCATGCTTGGTTTTCATCAGCAATATAACCTGCAGCATTAAAAAAATATGGAGGAAGCAAAGTAGCCTAAGTTTGGGTATTATTGAAAATATAATCATAAAAATTTACTGAGAACAGGAAAGGTTTATTACCTGACATTTGAGATCATATCCCTCTAGGTAGTTTTGTTCTTGTACAACAGTTGCCTCAGCAAAGCAATGAGAGGGATAAGCATGTTTAATTCACGCCCGCTAATATATAGTAGGTTGCAGAAAGCAGCTTATGAATTTGCTTTTGAAAGTCTGGTGTTTGGGGTTTGCTAAGCTATTTGCCTGAGGGCAGGATGACATTCCTGTGGCATGTGCTTTCTTGAATTCCACATAATGCACACTCTTTTTTGCCTAAAACCAGAATAAAAAAAAAAAAAGGGAAAAAAACCCCAACTTCAAGAAATAGTAGTTAATAGTAAAAGGTAATAGAACTTTAACTGGATTCTGCTCTGTGATGAAGCATACATTGCTTCTAAGGTTTGGCAGTGGCATACTGGTGTTATAACCATTAGTTTGGAAACAAGTATTATTTACTGCAACGCTGATCCAAATCGCCATCCCATTTTCAGATTCCCCACCACATAATTCATTTCAGTAATGCCCAGTTATGGTTTTATTGTTGTTGCATGTTAGTCCATTTGTTTCACTTTGCTGTCCTGCAAAAAATAGTTAAGTCAACACTTTGTAATTAAATTAAGGTCTCTGGTTTCCCCATTTCAGGGTTCCTATGAAGAAGGAGATTTACTAAAAGGTAATGGCCAGTTTTGTTGTTTCTTCTGCTCTTGCCAGGAGCCAGAATGCTTCAGTAAGCCCTGACACCACAGGCACACTGCTCAGCAGTAATTATTGCACAGCTGTCCATGTATCAAAGAAAGAAACCAATAATTTATAGGTTGGACTTCATAATCTTGCTTTTGATGATTTAAAAGCAACATAGGCTGCATAGGTCTCCTCAGCCATAATCTTGTTGTCTTGTCAAGAGCCAGATTAACTAACATATGTTTGTGTTGAAATGAAATGCAGAATTTTAAAAGGTTTCTTTTCCAAAGCTGTGCTAATTTTCCAGCTGGGAGCACAAGGCTGCAAGCTTTGGCCTCATGTGGCAGGCTTGTGCCAGGAGGACACATCTGTGTGCATCCCCCTGTGGTATCCCACCAGGGAGCCAAGGGTTAAAACACATAAAAGGGATTCTTTGCTCAGCTAGTCTGCACAAACAGTGACTGACAAGTATCCTAAGGGGTAACAGTCATTGGGACATAATACATTACTATTAAATGGCATCTGGGGAAAGACAAGAGATCCTTTAAGGTTCCCTTTGAGGGAAAAACTAAGATGACTTTTCCTTTTATTAGACACCAGAGATTCTGCCCAGCTCAGCCTCATGGCACAAACCCAGTAGGAATCAGGCTTCAGTAGTCCTACTGTTTGTGGAATGGCTAATTTCACAACCCATTTAGAAATCCTTAGTAAGGATAACACTATTTACTCTCTTTTATAAGACCATTCAAAATCCTTATTATTGTTCAAAATCCTTATTAAAAGGTTATCATACACTGACTGAAGAATAACAAAGCTGAGAGCAAGAAGCAGGTCTGGCTGTGTGTGTAGGATGAAAGGGAGAGAAAACAAATCCAGAGGCTTGGATAAGAAGTAGAGAAGAGACACTGAGGAAATAGAAGATTCCTGGAGAAGAGGAAAAAAGGATAGAGGACATCCAGCAGCAGGGTTGAGGGACATGAAAACATGCAAGGGACAGGTGAGGCAAGAGAACTGAGCATGGATGGAAAGACAAGGGATCAAGGCCAAGAGAAAATGGGCTTGGGTTTTTATTTTTTGAGCTTAGCTGATGATAGGGCACTGGAACTGTTCCTGCTTCAGAGAAAAGCCAGTCAGCAATTGAAAATCTTCTACAGTCCAAACTTCCCTGGGGTTTTGCAGCTGGTAGAAAAAAGAAAATGAATAGGCTACAAGTTCAAAATGCCTTTCGGAAATGTACTTTGTTTTCCAGGGAAATATGGGCATTTCTCATGAACTGCATTTTTTTAGACAGCTAACAAAAACGGGCCCTGCTCCCTTTAAAGTTAATAGCAATGATTCAATTAATGTCAAGGGATTCAGTCCAGAATGAGACAAAACAGTGATGCTCCTGTAGGTAGATATACTGATCATAAAAAAAACCTTAGAAGTCAAATAGAAGTCCTAACAATCAGTGTCCCAGTTACTGCCTTACGCTATTACTTGGAATATTATTAGAATAAACGGTATGCCAAGCAAACTATTCTTGTTTCTCTTATGCAAATACACGCAAGAAAAGTTGGAAACAAGCTGCTTCTGGGTATATAAGACTTGTCATCACTTGGTTCAAAGTACAGCCTTCAACCCCTAAGGAAAGAACTGATGGACAGAGCTGATGTGCAGGCAATGGAAGAGAAAGATATTTCTGATTATGGATGATCTAAATGTAGCATCTTCTTTAGTAACCATCTTCTGTGGTGTCTGAGGAGAAGCTGATATAACATTACTCTTTTGGTGGTGGGAAAAAGAAAACTCTCTTGGCCCAACACACTTCTCTTTAAATGCAGTTGCCACTTTTCATGGCTTCATGAACCAGTCATTCTGTGTATCCCAAGGTGGTTTCTGCTTGCTTCTATATTTTTGCTGCTAGACATGTCCCTGAACGAGTGCTAACTCAATGCATCACTCCTCTACAAGGAAAAGTCAGTTGGGAGATAAGATGTTCCCAGAGTTCACACAAACTCGTTGTGACTTGATGTGACCTCCTTCCTGCCTCCTCTGACCGCCTATCTCAGTAGCCGATGGGCAGCAGGTTTGAACCCATCTGAGTCCTGACGGACTCTCCCATCTTTTTAGTCTGTTTACACACCATGTCTTCCAACATTTTGTTTCATGAGGATGTGCTGGGTGCAGGTGCCAGGTGCTGGCAGTGAGGGCTGCAGGGGAAGTCTCTGTGAGGAGAGGCCGGGGCTGCCCATGCCAGACACAGACGGTTCCAATCGGCTCCAATGGACCCACCGCAGGGCACAGCTGAGCCCCTCGGCCAAGATGGTGGTGTGTCTCAGAAAACGTATTTAAGGAAGGGCAAAAATGCCACATAGGCAGGGAGGAGTGAGGGAAAAAAGTGTGAGAAACAGCCCTGCAGACACCTAGGTGAGAGCAGGAGGAGAAGGAGGAGGTGCTCCAGGCACCCGAGCAGAGACTCCCC
>NW_009189438.1:26873-31805 GCF_000690835.1 Fulmarus glacialis | reverse complement strand
CACCGAGGTGAGAGCAGGAGGAGAAGGAGGAGGTGCTCCAGGCACCCGAGCAGAGATTCCCCCGTGGTTCATGGAGAGCCCACGCTGGAGCAGGTTTATCCTGAAGGACTGCAGCCCGTGGAAGGGCCCATGATGGAGCTGGGGAACAGTGTGACGAGGAGCGCAGAGAGGAGCAGTTACGGACTGACCCCATAACCTGCTGTTCCCCATCCCCCTGTGCTTCTCAGGGTGGCAGGAGGTAGAGGAGTTGGGAGTGAAGGAGTGAAGTTGAGCCTAGGAAAAAGGGTGGGGATGGAGTAAAGGTGTTGCTTTAATTTGTCTTTGTTTCTCACTATCCAGATCTATTTTAACTGGCAATAAATTAAATTAATTTTCCCCAAGTCGAGTCTGTTTTGTCCGTGACAGTAATTGGTAAATGATCACCCTGTCTTTATCTCGACCAATGAGCTTTTTCATCTTATTTTCGCCCCTTGTCCTGTTGAGGACGGGCAGTGAGAGAGTAGCTGGGTGGGTGTCTGTCTGCAGTCCAAGCTCAGTCTATCACAGAAGGTTAGGCAGAGCTGCAGCTGAGCCCAGATCAATGGGATCTATCGCAGCCTTCACTCATCCTATGCACAGTGCCTGTACTTTGGGAGCAGTCACTGCCAAGCTAAGTCTGCAACACAGACGGAAAAAAGTTTGATTCAAAGGACTCTGCCTATTTAAGTTTCCTTTTGAGGCCACTGTCCATCTCACAGTCTGAGTAGTTTTGGTCTAAGGAGCATTTCTCTTCCTGAGATAACAGTAATTACCTAAATCCTCTGAACTAAACCCCTTAATGAAATGTTTGACTAGAAAATGAGAGTGATGTTGTTTAAGATACTTGGTGCCACAGCTTGTGGACTGATGTAGGTGAGGACTTATGCTTCTTTTTCAACCTTTCCTTTTCTTCTCTTAGGGAAAAATGTGTTCTCTATTTATTTTTGTCCAAGTATTTCAGTACATTCTCTATGGCATTTCAGAAATAATTGGTATCAGTAACAGTAGATATGTAAGACATTTTTGTGTCAGCACCAATTCCACCTCCTCCCTCCATGATCAGTGAATCTGTTTTCTCTTCCAAGCCCTTTTTTTCCCTCAAAAAGATTTGCTAAAATCTGTAATTTCTTTGTCTAACTACTTTGACAAAGAAATGCTATTATTCTTAATATAAATACAAGTTCTATGCAGTTTTCTGTTGAATTCTATGTATTGTTTTTATTCTGTACCCAGAATTTTTTTCTTTTTTTTTCTTTTTTTTTTTCCTTTTTTTTTTTTCCTTTTTTTTTTTTTTTTAATGCAGGAACACTTGCAGAGCAAATACTTTTCAAATATAATGTTCTCTGCCAGACAGAACGCCCTTTAGGCTGTGATTGCTTTTGCAATCTAACTAATGGAACTAAAGGGCAGAAGGGCAAAGGGAGCCTAACCAACCCTTGCACAAGCACTAGGTATTACGGGGTCCTGCATTTCTTTGAAGGAAGTAAGAAGTCCTTTTTCTAGTCCTCCTCTCTGCATTAATTAAGAGGGCACAGAGAAGACCAAGCATTCACACACACGCACACCTCCCATCAAGCATACCATAGTAACTGCATGCTACAGAGCTCTGAGAGACACTGTGCCAGCCGCAGGCACAATGCCACGTGGACTTTTCTCTGGAGTAATGTTGCTGCTCACTGCCAATACCACAGATCTGTTCCCTAAAGGCAGTTGCTATAATACTCTCTATTTTTGTGTTTTAAGTGTGAGGTGATGGCTCTGTCTGTGTGAGTGAGTGGGAACCATGTGAACATACATAGGAAATTATTCTCTTGGCTCTAGGGTAGATGTTGAACAGGGCAAGTCCCAAAGGTTTGCATTTGTTTCTAATCAACAAAGTTTGCACTGTAACAAGAAACATAAGACACTCTCCCGCCACGGGCAAGGCTTATTATACATAAAGGAGCTCACACAATGCTTTCAGAAGAACTGCTAAGAAAACAAGCAGAACAATGTTATACCTTGCCAGACAGTGTTAACATTTGACAGTGTAGTAAGTTACAAACGACTTCAAGACTTCTTCCATAGAAACTTTCTGTAACAAATTGGATCACAATAGCCTTAGAAATTTATCTTCTGCCTCTTCAAAAGAATGTTGCCAGAAAGAAAGCAAACATACGAGCCACATGGTACTCTCAGTATATCTCTCTTGTATCTTCCTTAGCCACAATAATTTCATTTCCACCAATGCCACCTCAGCAGGGAGAGAAAAAGTTTCCAGGAACAGATAAAAGGGACAACAGATTCCAAGCTGTAACAAAGGAAAGCCTGCTTAAAAGTCAGCTGATTTTTACTGGACATAACCTAGACACTGGGATCCAGGAAAAGAAGAACGTCAAACTGAATTTATTGGCCTGCCAAGGCATTCCCAAGGTCTGGCTGGAGCTGGAATAGCCCTGGCCTTCCACAGAGGGTTTTATCACTTTAGGGAAACAGATCAATATCATTAACTGCGTTTCTTGTGTTTTATTGAAATCACTTCCACATCATGACCTTCAAGACAGGTGGATTATGTTTAAAAAAAAGAAAGAAACAAGGAAAGCAATATGATTCTGGACAAGCAGAGGCTTTTTTAAGTATTAGAAAGAGAAAATAGTTTGCCTCAAAATTTGTGTGCAACATGGGAATCCATCTATCTTTCATTAACTTACACAACTTTTTGCATTTGGAAATATTTTTTTCCTAGCTCTTCTTGCTCTTTCCCCCATGCCCTGCACTCTTCTCCTCCTCTTTTCTAGTTTCCAGAGTTTCTTCTTCTCTGCTCCATTTTTCCACATTTTAACAGCGCTGAGAACTAGCCATACAGTGCTGTGCAAAAGCATGATATTTAGGGACTATCAATGAACTTAACATGGAACTGATGGAAAAAACCCCACATTAAAATAACAACTCTGTATCTTCACCAAGATCTGTATAAGGCCCCATTCATTGCATTTATAGCTGGCTTAAATTAACTTTCACTCACTGAGACTTTTCTGTGAACGTAGCATGGGTCTGCTTTGCCCACCATTGGATCTTGCTTCTGGTTCTATTGAGAGGTCTTCCTTGCATTCAGGCAGTAAAACATCCAGAAAAGAGAGCTCAGTGAAACAATCTTTTTGACAGTATCCTTATCTCATGTGAGATACATGAGAACATACCCACGTTAGAAAAGACCAAAGAATGACATACCCTGAAGAGAAATTGAAATGACTGGTGATGTTTAACTGAGAAGAGGGGCAAATACAAGAAGATATCATAAGCATTTGAAAAATAAGGAATTGTGTGAGGTAATTATATTGCAAGCTTCTGTTTGTGATAGTCCATAACACAGTAATGATGTGTATCTAATGACATTTAAACGCAGGAAGTTTCAAAGTGATAAAAGCTTTAAAAAAAATCATGTAAGGCATTAGTACAGTGGGAAACAAAGAGTCAGAGAAGCCAAACATTTAATCAGATTCAGAATAAGTTTGAATATTCATATGCATATCCGTAACCATTTGATAATAACAAAAATGTGTCACATAATACACAAGATTTCAACTGGTGTTGAAAGAAGAGAAGTGAAGAGCTCTCTGCCCTCACATCTGCCTAGTAGGTCTTTCTCAGAGACATCTGCCACATCTATGTCAAAGACAGAAAGCCTGATTTCATGGCCACTAGTTCTCACCCAGTATGCCAGTTCCTGTTTTCTTTGAAGCTGAGTGATCTTACAACTGAACGTGACGACTTAGCACTTTTCCCTGCCTATCATTATATGCTTCTACTACTGTGCGTTAGGAAAGTGAGCGGGAAACAAATCAACAGATTAGATTATAAACTGGTATAAATAGTCTGATCTCAAGTGATGCTGGCTGAACTACATCTATTTGTATCAGGACCTGGCCAATATTCTTCCTCGGTCAGTGCTGTCAGATGTCCTTCTTCATTTAAAAGTTATGAAAATATGTCCTTGGGGAGGGTGTTTGTTCATATGTGAAAGGATAGTGACTACAAGAAGAGGTAGTAGGGACACTATAGTTCCAAGAGAATAAATTGTGAGTTTTGTTATCTTCTGTGTTTCTACTACTGAACTATACCAAATATACTGCTGGAGTGTTGCTAATGGGCATGTTTTTAGAGCATGCTCATATTAAAACAAAGTCCCTGATTGCAAAAGCTATAATGGAACCTTGAAATCCCTGGATCTTCAACTTTCTAGGGAAGATGTTGTGCTGCAAGAAGTAAAGTGCTTCAGAAGACAACAGTTCCCAATCTCCAGATGTTCAACTCCTTTCAAAACCTATGCTGGGCTATCTTATGTTGAAATCTGAGGGGGAGGGAATCTTTCAGTTAGTTGTTATGTTGTTGTCAAGACAAGGCTGGAGGGACTAAAAGCAAGGAAAAACAAAAGATCCTATATCCTCAAAAAAAAATCCCCCAACGCAAAAGCCAAAAAGCCAAAAAAAAAAAAAAACAAAACCAAAACAATCCCTTTTAAAGGAATTACTCCATTAAATCATTTCAAACAGGGCCTCTGCCAGACTCCACTCCCTCGTAGTAACATAACTAGAATGATTCACTGAGTCAAGAGCTCAGAGGTTGCCAATAACCACTGTATTTCATGGGCTTTTCAGATTCAGTAGGAAATAGCAAATTAAGGATCAGTTAAAGATCTTATATACATGAGGCCTGACATGCTATAGGGTAGGGAAGGGATCATATGTGCTTGCAATTGTGATGGCTTCAAAATGTACCATACTTAAAGAGGGCTCAAATGGTTAGTGGAAAAAGACGTTTCTTGTTGTACCTGTATGTAACACTCCCACATGGCTCTTACTGTGACTTTGATCTGTTTTTCTCTTCCCACCCAAAAAAAATACCTTCAGATTTCTGGTAATGCCAGACATATAT
>NW_009189438.1:0-26771 GCF_000690835.1 Fulmarus glacialis | reverse complement strand
CCTGAACCTGGAAATTAACAGGTGTAACAAGGGTGAAGGAGCGATCCTTTTAAAGCTTTTCTTACTTAATGCACCTGCATCTAGCTCAAAACACAAAGTCCTTCGGAAGCTAGTATAGAATCACAAAGAAAGACCTCTGGACATCCTGCGGCCCAGATCCCTGATCAGACCATGAGCAAATATTGAATTAGAACAGGTTGCTCAGGGCTGTATCCAGTCAAATTTTGAATAGCTACAGGGATGGAGACTTCGCAACCATTCTGTGAACCTGTTCCAGTGTTTGACCATGCTTGCAAGGTTGTTCTTTTATCTAATCAGAATTTCTTTAGCTTTAACAAGCCTTTTGATTTAAGAAGCCTAGAGAAGGAAAGAAATCCCTTTATTTCTTCCATATGCCCTGTTGGAAAGACCTCCATGAAGCCCCCGCTCCTTTTGCATATTGTATAAGATTTTTGTTTGGCTTGTTTTCACTTGGTCCTATTTGCCTTCCCTTGCCTTCTCCACATTGCCAATCTTGAACCCCCCAGCACCTCCAATGCCCCAATTTTGGGACAGAGGTGCCAATGGCAATACATTTTGGTGCCTGTGAAAGACTTCAGAGCACTCCAGCCTTGGCTCCGAGGGCACAGCCTGCATTCATAGTTGTTGGCTGTTCTCAATCCCCTCCCCAAGGGAGCAGGAATCTCTTACAAGATTAACTGCTTACCCTGCTGCTGGTATTGGGAATTTAGGAGGAATCTAGCAGTGGGCTGGCTGGCATCAGTGTTTACATACTATACTCAGTTGTACGTGAAACCGCTGCAATCTGTTTTCTTTATACCCTGCATTTACTACAGCTCATTACAGAGCCTTGACGGTGTTAATTTGAGTCATGCCACTCATCATTAAAAAAAAAAAAAAAATCAGTTCTAATATACAGAAAACTCCAAATTTCAGTTTTCAAAGATGCCAAAAAGTAAGAATCTGTTGAATCTGTTTAATTAACAGCAGGGAAAATTATTAATGCAGCAGGGAAAAGTGTTTTAATGTGCACAGTTTTTAATTTTTTCCTGACCGTTTGGCAATAGTTTAGATGGGCTGGATGTCCTGGCTTAATAAGCCATTCCGGATAGGAAAAAAATTTCAACACCACTAATATTGCTCAGAACAATCTAAATTGTGGGGAGATCCTCAAATCTGCTGGTTCCTCCCTTCATCTGACTATACTGGCTGCTCCAAAACACATCATCCTAATCTGTGTATGAAACCAGACCTTACCAAAAACACAGTGAGGAGAAGAACCAGCCATCACCAGCATATTACCAATTGCTGTGAGAGTCAAATGTCTGTTTTCTCCATTGAGGAAACCAATTCTTTCACCTTCTTGGGGTGTGCTGTAACACATGCACATTGGACTTTGCTGCCTTTTTTGTTCCTCCCCTAAGCTCTTAACTCTCCATACACGTAAATACAGAGAGATTTGCTCTTTGTTTCCAAACCACAAGGCTTCTATAGAGTCGTTGATACTTCTGTGAGAGAACTAGAAGGACTTGAGAATACTGGAAAAAGAGCTCCTCAGGAGATTTACAGACTGTAATGATTTGTGCATAGGGAAAACTTTCTGGTTTTGGTTCTCCGCTTCACACTTAGCATTCTGGAGAAAGTTTGTCAGTAAATAAAAAATAATAGCAGCAACAAGAAGAAAAATGTATTTATGAATGGTTGATTACAACTTTTTTTATTGGGATGGTGGGCAGACCTCTCCCAACTCTCTTGCCTCAGAATGCCAACCATTTAAATACACTTTCATTATGAACATGTAGGACAAGGAGGTGAATCTGAACTGCAGGAGAGGTCAGACTTATTCTCCTCATTTTCTGTCCCTCCTAGATGAGTCTTTCTTGCAGTCTGCTGCAAGACCTGGTATAATAGTAAGGAATATGATGTGTTTGTCCCTAGAATGCAGCAGAAGAAAACAAAAAAGTTTAGAAAAAGACTTTTCTGTTGGGTCTGAGGGAATGAGGCATAGAGGATGGTTTGGAATGGTTTGGAAAGGTCCTTAAAAATATTAATGTGTTAAAAATTTTATTTCTTAGTTAAATCATTTAAGTTTTCTTAGCAGTAAACAATAAGCTCTCATTCCCTCCAAAAAAGTCTTACTCCTGAAGGCGTTACTTACTTATATGAGACTACCGGTGCAGAATAGCAAGTGTTTGGAAAACTCCTGTGGTTAGAAACCATTGAAGGTTAAATTCTCTGCTATCTTTCTTCTCTTCTAAGACCACAGAGTTTACAGGGTGGAAGACAATGAAAAAAAAAATCAAATACTTATAGTCTGTTTTGTGTAATCACAAAGATAATTCATGAATATACACATACATGCATGCATGCATGCATGCATACATATATATATATACACACATATATAAAATCTTAGAAAATAAATGGAACAAATGTTAGATCTATCAGTAAGAAAAGCTGGTCCTGATTGTTTAATTGCGTAAAAGGATAGAAAATTAGACTGAGGCTGAGGTCCAACTGAGAGTTAATTGAAGGCCTGTACCTGAGAAATGAAAGAAATACAAATAGAGAAAAGATGAATGAGAGAAGCTGGAAATAGAACAGAAGGGGAATATTCTCTGAGTTTCTCTCAATTAACAGAGGTGCCATTGCGACCCTTCAGTTATATAATAGCAAGGGCAGTGAAGTTACACCACAGGAAAGATGTGATAAATTGACTTTCTTATCTCTTAGTATTTTTCTTTCATATTATTTCTGGATAACAGAAGTTCGAGGGTAATATCTGTGGTTGTAAGAGCCACAGAGTTCTACTATTAAAGACCAGATCATTGAAAAATGCAGTAGAAGATCTGGGAGGAAAGACACTGCATGAGGTATGTGTGGAAAAAATAAGAGACCAGATAGCTTACTGATCTGGAAGTGAACCTAGGAGTTATCATGGGGAAAAATCAACCACTACACAGCTACAGTAATAAAGGAAACTCAAGGCACATGGCTATCTTTACAGGGAGACTGAATATAAAACAAAAGGATGTTGCATTTTCACTAATAGAGCCCACCTGAAATACAGCAAGCAGCACTAATCACCATGTCACAGACAAGATATCATCATTGAAAACAGCACTGGAAAAGATCCTGAAACCAACAGGAGGATGACTACCAACTTTAAGAGGTTTGGAAGTTTGTCTTAAGGTTAGAAAAAAGGTTTAAAATGGAACTGCAGAGTTTTTAAAATAGCTATGCTTAAAAAAAATCCCAAATCACCAACATTTCTTTATAGGAGTTTAATTTCATTCTTAAAACTGCTATTATTACCTCATTTTGAAACTCTCTTTTCCTATCTTTGATGTGTTACAAAAAATGCAGTCTTTACCTACTTTGTTCACTGCCCAAATGGACTGGTGGTATGTCAAAAAACTTAGTTCCTTACAGACAGGCAAATTTTTTACAGGTTAGTTTGAAGTGCACGTCCTAGTTTTACCTTCTCTCATTCCTAATAATTGATAGTATTGTAATAAAAATAAATACTTCCTCAAACCAGCTGCTTGCAGTTTGTCAAAATTTAGAATTCATATTTTAGTTTTCTTTGTGTTGTTTTTGAAAATTACTTTTGGTCCAGTATTGAATGGTAAGCTTAAATTTGCTCTTAAGTTACTAAGCTTTCAGATCGAATTTTTCTTGCATTATTCAAAGGCAGCTGAAATGATAAACTTCAAATATGACCCATTTATCAGTCTTACATATCAAGCCAAATCTGAGAATGTATATTAAATGATTTTGAAAGCTTGTAATTTTATAGTTTAGTTTCAAAACATGTGTATTTAAACTTTTCCCTTAATTCCTAACACGATGGGGATATCTACTCTATTGTCATTGCTAGGCTGTAAATTCTAGAAAGTGAGGATTCAGTATTCAAATACCAAGTCAAGCAGCAAAAGCTTGATATATTTTATTGACAAATCTAACCAAATTGGTGAACAAAAAAAAATCAAATCACAGAATATGTAATGTTAGGCTATCAATGAATAGCTGAAACAATATGTTTGCATGAAGGATGTGTTTATGTTTACAAGCTTCTCAGGCAATACAGCTCTTGTCTAGAGAGCCTTTAATAAAACCTCCATGATTCTGGTTCTGTAGGATCTACAGATTAAATTGGAATAGTTGAAAAACCTTCCTCCCAAAAATGTACGAGGACTGTTTTTCCTTTCCATTTCTTTTTTAGGTAGCAATACTAATTTTAAATTGCTTTCAGATGCTTGATATTTTAACTAGCTGGCAAGAAGCAAATTTTGAGAAGTATATCCCACACTCCCCCCGCCCCGCTCCTGAATTCTCAACAGAACACTAGTAGAAAAATAAGGAAAATATCATCATTGAGCCCAAAGAAATCGTAGTAGCCTACTCCAGAAGAAAACTGAGTAATTATTCAGTCTTATTTAGAACAATAGCTTAACATTTAAAAGTCTGTTATTTTGGAACAGCTCTAGTTTTAACACTGACTTAGGAATAAAGCCAACAGTTGTGTTGTTGCATTTTTCCCCCTACACATATTAATTAAGGTGTGTTTAACTCCCATCCCCAAGACCTACTCCCTCCATTATGGAAATAGTATTCATCTTCCTACAAAGCAGAAGATACTTCTGTGCCTTCAGCATGATGAGGGCAATTGACATGACTGATAGCAATCAGTTATTCACCCCTTGGTGAGGGAATTGGTAACAGAGTGGCAAGTTAATGAAGAATTAGGTATTACATCTGGGATCTGGGAAAGATTTCTTCAGAGATTATTTAAAACATGTTAAGTCTTTCCTCTGGCAACAAAATCACTACCTGAGTTGAAGGGACATCAACAAGGAGACTAAATCACATCTCCCACCTGCCAACTTTTCACTCAATGACTCCTATCAAGTCAGCACAAAAATATGCCGCTGCACGTGGATGTTGTTCAGTTTCTAAAGCAAATAAACACGCAATCAAATGTCTTCATCATATAAAATACTGCAGACTGAAATCTCCACACCTGCTCATGCAAGCAGTGTTTTACTCTGAAGGACAGCAGGTCCTCCAGGATGAGAGGGATCAAGGTTTTGTGGCAGCCCAGTTGTGGCTTCCAGCTCCCATCTGGTTGCTGGGGCAGGACTGAGGTCTCAGGTTAAGACCCTAGATGTGTGTTTCTCCTGCCTAGTGTCTCACATGCCTCTTAAACTTACTCTGGCTTTGTACACAGTTTTCCAAACATAGGCTCTCCAGATTAAGCCTCTGACTGAGATGAAGTCATCTTAATCAGTAGTAGATGTTTCCAAAAGGAGATTGTCACCCCAGGAGCTTTGTGTTAGGTGTATATAGTTCAAGATCCCATTTTACTAGGCACACAAAACCTGAAGTCCCCCAGAGGTGGTCTCTTAGAGACTTTGACTTACATGGTCTGTAGGCTCCTATCCTCCTTTAAATTAACATAAAGATTTACCTACATTTGTCTTTATCTCACACAGAAACATGAATGAAGACTAAGGTTCAGAAATCTGGCAAGGAACAGAACTACTTCTGAAAGCAAAGACCTGGATGCCTCGTGGTGCCTGAGGGCTAAATCCTAGTGTTAGTGAGTCCAGCATGCTATTTCTGTTTCTAGGAGACAGTTCCTATCCTCTTCTTAAACAAAGAGGTGTAAATTCCCAGAGCCAAATTCCCAGAGTTTGGGATCCAGCTAGAAGACAAACAAACAAAAAATAATCGCTCAAGACACTTAGCATAACATAACGCATGAGCATGGGAGCAAAATTCTTCCCTCTTTGCATATGTCTTTACTCATCAGGAGGAAAAAAAAAAGAGAAGGCTATTTTCAATGACTCGTACAGAATTTCTCTTAGCTAAGGGCTACCTTATTGCCTTGTCACTCTCAGGCCTTCTTTAGGTACAGACGGAGATAAACCAGAGATGTACAAAACAATTCTTCTGAGGAGCGTGGGTAGAAAAGTGGTGTGTTAGTCCCAGCAGTTCAGCTACCTTTGTCAACAAAACAGTGGGCTCCGTTCTTCATTTGTCACATCTGCTATATATGCCAGCCATGAGATAGTATGAAGGGAACAGGAATATAAGATTTTATCACGATTTTCCCTAATCTTCCTTTCTTAGAACAAATCCTTGTATTCTCAGGGATTAGGGTCAGGCAAGATCTGTTTTGCTCTCAGCCACACTGTTGCTGGCCTTTACATTAAGGCGTAGAATACAGAGTAAAAAGAAATTACTTGCACCCAAATCAGAGATTAGACGTTAAATGGCTCCAAGTACCATATGCCAAATACGCTTTAGTGCTTGATGAACAAACAGTTCCTGTGGGTGCTGCCCTTGGGACAGGCAAGTCACAGTCCTGACTCCCCTGGAGCCCACAAGCTTTTGATGGAAGAAGCAAAAGAAGAGACAGCAGGCGGGGAACTGTGCTTCAGACTTTCTTCATCATGCCTGAAATCTCGTGAAGTTCATTAGAGAAATGAGGTTTGGGGGTTTGGTTGTGGGTTTTTTTCCTCTTCACAAACCACAAAGAGACGCAATTAGCTGTTGGCTAGGCAGACACTGCCCACAGCTAGGGCCTTCTCGGCAGACAGTATTTTCTGTATGGCACTCAGTCAAATACAGCTTTGTTTAAATTTTCAATTCATCTCTGTGCAGTTGGTTAGTTAATTGTGTTTTGCAAGTGGCAATTTACAGTTGGAGACAACACACTTTTTCCTAAACAGAAGTCACCTAGCCTCAAGGCACTGTATTCAACTCTGATATAGCTAGTATATTCAGCCTGTACAGTCTATCCTCAGTGATTATTCTTGATTATTTCAAGCTTGTTTTATAGAAATTCTAGGTTTCCCGAAGCAGAAATTTCTCCTCAGCAAAAGAGACAGTGTAGCAGCACAGGCTTGGAATGCAAAAGCCAAAGAAAATAACCTATGCCCAGCAGCCACACCAAAGAAATCTCTTCTTTTGTGCTCATTACCCATGAATCTTGTCGCATTTTAACTGTGGGAACCATCTGGGGATGTGGGTGTGATAGGTATTCCCAAATGGAGGACACAGTAAGACCAGAGTGTGATTTCCTGAGACAGTCTGCCCTAAATTACAGCTTGGGTACCTGTCTGAAAGTAAAAGGATGAGATCATGGAAGGTCTGAGGAGCAGCTGGACGGGTATATTCTCTGTGTGTGTTGGCCCATGGGAGAGAGTGAGCACGCCAGAGCCAAACTGTAATCAGTCCAACTGAAGAATAGGACTAATTTAACTCTATGAGACATAGCCCATGCTCAAAGTGAAACACCTGTGCTGAAAGGAGGCTTTCCATGGAACAGAAAACAAACTAGAGAAGCCTTGAAATTCTTTTATCCAAAGCGTTACTTCTTCCTTACTCACGCTAAGAACTAAAGAGGGCTTTTAACAAACAGTCTGATGTCTTCTCTTCCCTCATCTCCATGAGATGTCTTGCCAAAGACAAACTCCTACCTAACTCCATGTTCCAGTTCCTAAAAATGCATAAATGTTCAATGGAAAAGGAGCAGAAATCCAGAGCCTCCCTCTCCTAACTGAGTGCCCTTATCATTAGCATATAAGGTCACATTTACACATTTTACCTCCCTCTTCTGAAGAACATTTAGCAAGACTGTCAAAAGGGCAGCTTCAGCAATGAAGCCCATGCAAGAGTAAGTGGCAGTTATGACATGCACCAGGGTTTGGGAGACCCTCCCGGAATGGAGTTAGAGTTGAATGTCCCACATCCTTGGTGAGTACCCTAAATTCTGATTTTTCAAAATGGGAAGCTGGGGCTGGAGCTTCAGTGATCAAAATGTAGGTGAAAATTTAGGCATTTTTAAAGAGCAACAGATGACTGGGGTCATTATGGCTGAATGAATAGGCACTTACAGGTGATATTTAGCACATACGTTGAGGGAGTTGGTTGTCCGATTTATTTATTTGCATGTGTGGAGGGGGGTGACGTTGGATATGCAGGTGCTTCAGCTTTTTTCTGTTAAGTGAATACTCTACACAGCTGTTGCCCAGATGCCCTGCTAACTTTGAATGGACGTTTAAGCAAAAATGCACAAAGGCGCATGAGGCACTCAAATGCTTAGCAATGGGTTGAAGAACAGGAAGAATAAAGACAGTTGAGGAATAGGTGCTCCTATTTATGTTTGGATTGGTGAGGGTGATAGACAATCTGTGCTCTCTCAGCCCCTCATCTAGAACTGATGGACATGGAGGAGAGGCAGGGGAAGGAAGTCACCCCCCAAGTCTTCCCTGCTATTGGCTGAATAGTGGAATTCAGTTTTCATTCTAACCTACTGCAAAGGTGTCATGGGTGCTAGCTTTATTCTTAACCCTTGAAGAAGCAACAGGGTTTGTGGGTAAGGCACATAATTCATTCTTGGGCAGGGTAAAGGGAGGAGGAAGGAAGGAAGGATCACAGTGACACTCTTGGGTTACACGCACCTCAGCTGGGAACATCATGCCCTCCCTCGGTGCAGTTTCGACATTCAGCAGTCTAAGTCATCATTGCTCATCAGATGTCTTCTTCTTTCACTACCTGCTTTGTGAACCCTCTGGCATGCTTTTGGTGGAGCAGTTCTCCCTCATGAGCTAGGACTCTGTCTCTAGAAAAGAGTGTAGGTTTCTTAAGATAGCTCTGTGACAAAAAGGTGTTTATCACATAGTTCTACAATTTCTCGTGCATCTCTGATGAACTCACCTGCCCCCTGCTCGCTAATCCATCTCCCTTGGGCTGCTCTCAGCATGCCAGACTTCTGGGGAGTTTTCTACAGCTGCCATACATGAAAAAAAAAGAAATCATTTACTGCTAAAATGTTCCCTCCTTCTGCCTCTCAGTTTAAAACTCCCCCAAAATGCAACAATGGCTATTCACCACATGTCAATGACTGGTACAAAAAATTTATCTGACATAGTTCAAAACAAGAACAGTTCTAATAAATAAGAGGGGAGAATAACATATGTCATTTCCTTCCAGTCCTGGGCATAACCAAGAAGTTAGTTCTTAAAATTGAAATATGTTTAGGTCTCTAATATTTTTTTTTTTTCTTTTTGGTTCTTACTGAACTCCAAATAGCTGACTTCATAAAAGTTAAAGAAGTTTATAAACCCTATAAAACCTAAGGTTTATAGGGTTAGTGATGCAACTAAAAGAAGCAATTATAATGTAAGAAATCCAATTATATGGTTATGTATGGATGCATTTAAAACTCTACAACATTTCTAACCCACATTTTTCTGTTAAATATCCAGGTAAATACAGAATATTTGTTGAGAAAATGAATCATGAGTGATCTATTGCCCTCTCTCTGAAACTTTCTGATTAATTTACAACCAGTACACATGACAACTATAACTAATCAGAACTATCTTTCTTATAGATCATCATGTCAATTGTCTTTTTACAGAGAAGTAATAATTATAAGCCTTGAACATTAAAATAAACCCTTTCTTCAACTTCAGGGCATAAAATTAACATAATCTGGATCATAGCCTACCACCAAATTCCCATGTTCCTTAAGATTTTGTATTACATTCCAAAATTGTATTTGTATCATGTTTGATTAGGCATCATGTTGACAGTTAATAAAGTCAGAGATGCAATACCTGAAGGCATTTATTCATATGAAGATTGTGGACCCATACTGGTAACCTTCATAGAAGAAAATAGGCAGTTCCTCTGAGCAATAATTTGTACAGCTGACATTCGTCATCGGGATTTTGGTCTGTCATGACACAATGATTTAGCTTGATAGGTCTCACTCCTGTCACACTGTCACTGACTTTAAAGAAAAATTTGCACTGACTACTGCCAAAGAAAGGAGATAATGTAGAAAACAGGCCACATTCAAGGGGATTTGGCTTCACAAAGAAAAGAATGTGTTAAGGCTACTCTGATGAAATGTTTTCCTTGTGCACTATGTTCTGCTCTGAGGGCTATGAGCACTGAGGTGGCATCTACAACCCCAGATTCTTAATCCAACTAAAGAGCTGCTGGTTTTCAGCAACTGAAGATCATCAAGAGGCTAGAGAAATTCTCTTTGGTGTCTTCCTTTGTTTCTTGCCCAATGTCTTCTTGTCCAATGTGTGTGAAAAACCCACTTCAATACAAGCAAGCTCTATCCTGGGATTTGGGGACTGGGGCATTGTTTGGGGATTAATGCATTGCTATCTTTATCTCCCAGACTGCACCACACCAGCAGCAGGACGGAAATTAAGAAAGCAATACAACGGCTACTTGTTTTATAGCTTTTCCATGTACTGGTTACAACAAAGAAGCTGACCCATAATTTTCAGTTGACACCTGTATGTACAAGCTCTGAATTCGAGTAGCGCTGTTCACTTCAAAGATTCATTTCAGGACAGAGTGGTAGCAAATACATGTTTACAAACAACATACTCCAGAAGGTATTAATTATTTAAGTGACAGAATATTTGCCATTATTGTTTGATAATTTTTTGCATTGTTCTAGTAGGATACCAGGCAGTGTTTCACATTAACGATGCAAATACTGGATATCACCCTAGTGGATGGTTGCTAGCCATGCGGCTCTTACCTCAAATGTGGGTTGGTGCAAGATGTTATTGTTTTGCAACTTTAGTCTCCTCAAGGTATGAGAGTGGCTTAAAATGTTTTCCTTACAAAACACGTTGATAGAGCTCAAGAGAGCATTTTAAGCCTGAGGAACAGATCTGCTTAGTGGAAGCATAGATTGCATTGAACTAAAACTAGTGATAGGAATAGTAAAATCCACATGTGCCTAAATGAACATAAAAGAAATTTAGGACACATACATACAGTAAAACTTAAACAATACTATGCACAGCTCTACTATGTTCACTATAAGATAGCTGGCAAATGTTAGTTAAAAATCACAGCCCCTTGTAACACATATCGGAATATACACAACATCTAGGGATGAATTTGACAGCTCTTTAAAAATACATATCAGCACTCCATTCTTTGGACCCTTTGCTGTGCATGAGAATAACTATGTATTTATCTGAGTTTGTTTTGTTTCCTCTTCTGCTCTGCCCTTTTTGCTAAGGCTGGAAAACTTTAAACAAAATTTAGCTAGCATTTGAATCTGTGAATTAGTATCTAGATTTTCTGCCTAGATAAAAACATGCTTCCTTTCACCTACTGGTGACTTCCAGCCTGCTCTACTTGCTGTCCCCCCTAAATCAGTCAAAATGACAATCTCCGTTTTTCTGGTAACCCTTTCAATCCTCTATCCACTAGAGAGCTTTTAATTACATTGCAAAACTTAAAATTTTGTCTCTCCATGTATGTTAGGTAGAAATAGACATCAAGATAATATTGCTTGAGATGTGGTGTTAATATGATAAGTTCAATAACCTTAAAAGAAGCCACAAATGATAGATAAGAGATAATGTGATTTTAGGAGCTTGTTGAAATTTCACAATTTGCCATAACATTGTGCATTTGTATAGCACAAGCAATTAGACTCTTAAATAGCATTGGTAAATAAAGTTAATATTAAAGATACACTACATTCAGTGGTATTGAGTTTTTAAGTGTAGCTATTACAACAGCACACGTATTTGCCAATTGAAAACACATCTGTGTTGGAAAGACAGAGAATGAGATAAAATCCATGATTCAAAGAAATTCCAACCCAAATGGCCAGGGTGTGTCACTTTTCCCTGTGTTTTCTCTGCCTCATTATGTAGCAATCTGGAAAGGTTCATAGAAATTTCACCCATTTTGGAATCACAAAATAATAAATAAACTACAGGAAGACTAATGAGGCTGATGTTTGAGGATAGGAGCAGGAAAAAAATACAGCATATTTGAAATGCAGATGGATTAACATTATAAGAACTCGATTTCTTGGTCTGTTAAACATTTGTATCTTGAAATAATATTCAAACTACTTGCACAAACTTTCATTCTCTTTCCCTTTTCTTTCCCTCTGTTTTCTACAGAGTTTGTGCAATTTACACCCGAGTGTGGGGACAAATCTGTAGCACCTCTCACAAAAAGCTACATAAATTTAGCCAAATGCCCAGTCCTTAACACACAGCTTTGCATCATCACAGGACAGCATCAATAAAGTTTTAAGAAAATGAGCAGCTGATTCCCATGCACAAGAGTCCTTTATTGTGTTGCAAGTAATAAAAAAAAAAAGAAAAAATAGTTGTGATTTTTTTAAGAGAAGAGAAGGCAAAACTAGAAGCTCGCTCTAAATTTATTCAGGGGGTCCTGCTACAATAGTGGACTGAAAAAATACCACCACCCCAAGAGCCCACCTCTCCACACACACTCCCGCTCTCAGCTGAAACACTCTTGAAAACAGCAGTGCACTCCTCAGACTCTGACCAGGATCTGGATTTTGCAGTCAGGGCCCATGCCTGTTTCTAACCTTTGATGTTATCAGTCCCCATAAGAATTTTGTTGATTAAATCTTCACTGCTGTAAGGAAAAGTCCCCCATAACAGTCCATTTTTTAAAATTCAGTGGACTGAATTTGACTAGACAGGAACACAGGTGTCTTACAGGGTCCTGTATGGTGTACTGAGGCAGGATAGCTCCTTACCAAGGGCTGAAGGGAGAGCACTGCTCTGTCTTGGGGGACAGTAAGCAGCTTGAGCAGATACGGTGCCTCCACAGCATGAAGAACAGCCACCATATGTTCAGATAATCTTCTACAACCTTCCTTCTGTCTCTTCTCTGACTCCTGTGTAAGTTAATCTCCAGCAACTCTGGAGGTACTACCTGGTGCAGACTCTGCTCAAGGTATCAGAAATATAGCAGCAGTGGTGGTAGGCCCATACCTCTTTGAAAATACAAAGAAAGATGCAATTCATAAAGTCATTTTGCGGCTCATTTACCAATTTTAATCCTGACTTGAGAGTTATTCCTACTGTTAATTTAAATATTATTATGATTGTTCAAATATATTACCTGTTCAGTACTTCTTTGGAACATGAAATGAACAACTGGAAAATCTTCTTCTGAAAAAATACAGGTTGTAAAGCTGGTGTGGTAGTTTCTGATTTATTCCTTTCAAATTGTCCATGAAAGAAAGAGGTAATTTAGAATCACACCACTACTTAGCCACCTTGTTGGGATATCTCTGTGACTGTTTCTGCTTCTAATGAATCAGTAATGGCACTCTGAACTTATGAAAGCAAGTCTCTTTGACTACATGAGAAGAATTCATGTCTAATACTGTCATGCTGAAGTGCATTGTGGGAATGAGGTAAATCACAGTAAGTCATTTCGATCATAGCCTGAATGTCCACATGGGCATAAAACATAAAACATCAAGCTTACAGCCCCACCGGAAAGATTTTTGCCATCCTCTTCTTTAAAGCATCTTTCATCTGCCATTATGTTAGATGAAAGTTAAAAGCAATGCTGATAATTGTGTCACCAACAGAATTTAACCAAGTATAGTTTATTTCCAATACAAAATTAAATGCCTATTTTAGATAGACATGTCCATCTTGGATCCATTTATCAAAAGTAAATGTCTAGGAAACCAGCTGAAATTAAATTAATGCCACACACTTTATAGGCACTGGCTAATATCCAGAGTGCTAAAATGGCAATGCAGAATTGTAAAGGCACAGGCATATTGTTTATATGCGCTGGCTGAAATCCAAAATGGTTACAGTAAGTAGGAGAATAAAGCATTAGTAACAGGGCCCTCTACTCCTCACTTTAGGCCAGCAAGTATAACACTTTAGCTGGGAATAGGTGATAATTATGAAACACAGGCACATAAACCTCCAGGCATAGATCCTTCATGATCCTGAGCATTCACACCTGGCAGACACTGGAGGAGAAGGAGCAAGAGACATAGACACACTCTGAGAGTCTTACAAATGGACCAAAGCAACAGTGGTTTGGTTCTCCTCCATGCAGTGTGACTCTCAGATGAACAAGGGTGTTGATGGCTTTTCAAGGGTGGTATGCTGGATTGTATTTTATTTTACAAAATTAGAGGCTGAGCGTGTTAGCCTCTAACACACTCCTAGTCCTGAGTGGGAGCCAGAAGATGCTGCATCTCAGAGAGGCAGACAGTCTGACCGTTGGCCCTTGTGAGAAATGGTGCTTAGGAGGAATACCCCTGCCGCCTGCAGGGCCTGGAAAAAGCTTTCTGCAGCCTGATGAAGAGCTTTTCAAGACCTTTTATGCCTCCCTAGCCTTCTTCCTAATGTAACAGAAACGTAGCAAGGGCATGGACCTCATTTGGTATTTTCAAAATTTATTTTTTAGAAAAAAGAAGTCCCCAGATGCAAGGCTTCATCCTGTTTCATGGCTATGCAGTGCTGACAGTGCACACTGAAAGCAGCATGGGTAACCTAGGCTGCTTTTCCAAAGGTGGGAAAGACATGTCGTAAGACCTGTCAAGATCCTGGAGATCTGTATCTGCACCTTAGAGAGGTCATCCTGAACTCCAGCTGAGTGCATAACTCACAGAAATTACATTGATTTTGTAGTCGTTAATTTATTTTTCGTATTTACTTGCCATTGGAAATTATTCCCCAAAAGCTTAATAATAGATTTGGCCCAGAGAAACAGAATCGACATCCCATGGAAAATGTTGAGAGACTGGAAAACAAGTTCATATTGATTCACAATAAACAAAACAAAACAGAAAAACCCAGGCGTGGTTCATGGGATAGGAATTCTAAAATATTCCATTTTGGGAGTCTGGTGGCTTGCTTGCTGCCCAGCTTGAAAGCATCATCATTTCTGTTTTCTCAATGCAGGAAGAAAACCACAATAATTTAAATTAAAAAAAAAAAAAAAAAAGAAAGAAAGAAAGAAAAAAGCACCCTTTCAGGTTCCATTGTCTGTGAACCCATATACTTTACCTTCTTGATCATCACCTTGTTTCTACCTTCAAGCTTGTGCTCAGCTCCTCTACAGGCAGCCTTGAAGTCTTTGCTTTTCTTCAATGAAAGTCAGAGAAATGGACTAGAGTCTTCAAGGTAGGCTGCTGGGCAGATACTGTTTTGATTTTCTGAAGAGAAAACTGCAATATTACAGTAAAATTGTAATTTTCCCATACAGGATCTAAGTTGTTCAAAACCAGAGCCTTTTCATCAGGAAAATAACCCTCTAATGAGTCTGCTTCATCCCAAACAGTCTAGACAAGGTCTGCAATTAGTTTCCGGCCATTAGATGACTTATAGACAATTCACTACCAAAATCTGACACGTAAAACTCAAATTCTGCAAATTTATTTAGATGTTATAGAAGATGAATAAATGAAAATAACTTTGAGAACTGTCTGAACACTACCAGTACTTTTGTATCTTTATTTCAAAAGCTGCAATCCAGTTGTGTACATGAAAGTATCTGGTGCAATTTGAGACACTTGAGGATATCTAAGACATTCACGTGAGCTAGACAGAAATGACACAGGACTCGTGGAAAGCCTACCCCTTCTGAAGCAGCAGCTCCAGACAAACAGGATATCAAAGAACAGCTCAGACGATGTTAGATGCTGATGTTAGACAGCTGAATACCACCCCAAACCTGCTTTCTATATATAGACTTTAAGATTTGCTTTTTCAAGTATCTCTACCCAGAAGTGTATTTATGAGAATCTTGCCCAAAAGTAAACCTAGCTTAAATGAATTCCAGGTCATTGACTTAGAATCAAGAACACAAATTTTTTGAAAAACAATTTATTCTGTAAACTGCTGCCTTTAACATGGGTCCTCAGGGACATCTGTGTAATGTTGGTACCCACACAGGCTTTTTGGAAGAGTAGTAATGGACAGTTTGACAGAGCAGCTGCTGAATGTGCTGCAGAGGGGAGTTTGTACACACATTTGTATGTACGGGAGGGAGATCCCACTCTCTTTTGGCAGTGCTAAAAGGGATAAAGGCTTGCTTTTGTCCCTGAAGAAAGCACATCTGACTGACCACGTACATGCTACAACCGCGGTGAGATAAGGGGAAGTTTTGAATCCTCAGAGATCACTTTTCAGAACAGAGACAAACTTTTACTGTCACTTACTATTACTAATAGGATCACAGGGTATTGCTGAAAAGGACAGCCTCTGAAAGCTGTGACAGTGTATCAATCATTTGACGAATTTCATACCCTTATCTCTTACCAACATAAAGGTAGTAATAACAGACCAAGATCTGGATTTATAAAAGCAACACTCAGCCTGTGTTGCAAAAACTGGTTTGGAAGTCTTACAGAGTTTTACACTATTATAAAATCAGACATGTGCCCAAGACACTGCTGTAAAAAAGATTGTGGTCGTCTTTTCTCCATTTAAATAATCATGTTTCCTTATGCAAATAAGATAAAGAATATTTTATCTTTCAGGGGAAAATATAATCAAAGAGAGATTTAATAACACACAGAGATAACGATGTACAATTTGACTATTTTAAAAGAAAAATGGATAAAGAGGAGGTATTGTGAGACAACAAGAGAAGATTCCCGCGTTTCACTGAAATGATGTTAGGAAAGTAGTTCTTCAGAAACATGCAGTACCCTGGGGCAAGAGCTGTTTGTGATACATCTGTGATGACAGCAGTTTGTTAGAGACCCAGATTATAGGGAAATGTTCCAGCATGCAGAAGACTTTAAGGCTTTAACAATATGAAAAGGATGGCAATGGCTCGATAGAGCAGAAATCCTAAGGGGAGCCGCAGTCAAGGTTGAAGATATTCAGGGTATGGCCTAAGCAGTTAGCTCACCTCGTATCCCGGAGAGAGAGCACATTTACGTAAACAGATGGTATAAACTCATTGCAGGGGCTCTTTTTTATTACAGCTCCCACTTCAAAGCTGCTCTGCTTAACATCACTGCAAACCTCCGCAGAGCAGCTCAGCGTAACACTGCCGTTCCCTGTCTGTCAGCTCGCTGCGGCCCTGTCTCACGCACACAGCTCATCGACCCACGGCAACACGCATGTTCAGCTCAGCTACTGATGCAGCAGTAAGTGAGCTTGTTCTCCTCTTCACAGCAACTCCTCGTGCTACCACGCTCTCAGCATTTTGTAGCGTTGCCATCACTTGGTGTCTTGTCTTTCAGCCCCTATTGTGCCCCAGACGGCACGTGTCTCTGCCACTTCCCCTGCAAATGTCACTGCAGCTACCCCATCTGGAGCTTAACGGGCCATCTCCACCTACAGCACCTCCCTCGCAGGAATAGGGTAGCACCACCACTACCACGCTCCTTGTGGCAATGGCTCGGCACCGGCTTAGGTCCCCTGGCCTCCGCGGAACCCCCATTTCTTCCCACAACATGTGCACGGCCACAGTCTGACAACTCACGGTCATCTTCCATCCATCTGATGCTACTATTGGAAAAGGCAGATTCACTGGTATTCTGCAAACCTTTCAACCATATCTTCTTGTCTGAGTCAGAGGTAAAACACGCCCTTAAATACAAAATAGGACCTTTTTTGACTGCTGGGTTTCTACTTCTCCCAGTGATCCACGGAGCTCCTGCCTTTGCTAAGATAGGTTCACTTCCTCCATTATGGCAGCTCTGATGTGTTAACTGATACGTGTGAATGCTCTGGCACCCTGCTCACGGAGCTTCCTGCCTGCATAAAACTGAGAGGAACAGACTTACAGTAGTTGCACTCCCCGAATCCACCCAGGATGCAGAGGTATGAAGCTCCATCAAGAGAACTGGGAGACTTTTTCTGCTCTAGAGATCATGATTAGAGAACATGTGGACTGGTGATGACACAAGTGGACACAAGAGAAAGAAGATGAGCGTTGCAGGGAAAAAGAGACTTTAGCAGTTGGGCATTCTGTGTTTGTTATTCATCGCTTAATTTAAACTACTAATGAATTTGAGAGAATGAAATCTTGTTCAATTTTTAGCAGAACGTGTCCCCTGTAGTCAAAGCATGAGATCACATACTATGTATCTCTAAAGATCCCCAGAAAGGAAGATAAAATTTGACATGGCATTCTCGAGGTTTTAGACTGAAATAGAAAGGGGAAAAATAGAAAAGAATTCCATGCCATCACACCTAGCCTCCTTCAAAGAGTGTCTTTGTTCTTCATAAAGAAGCAAACACATGCACACAGGTCCAAGATTTTCAAAGAGCCTTTACAAACAACTTTCTGAAATATTAAGGAGAGTTTTTTTCTTTGGGGGTAAAGAAATTTTTTCTTTACTGCATATCTTCAAGAAAATGAGAAATCATGCTTTGATTCATTCTGGTATCGACAGTCACATGACTTTGTTTCTCCTTCCTGACCTGGCATTTACAAAAAGAGACCATAGATTAAATCAGAGAATGTTGCAAATATCACCCAGGCTTATTTAAAAGCATGATCCCAGTAGGTGTGAGATGGAGTACAACTAATGATTCTGTGATAGGACTAGCCAAACAAAGTTTCAGTATAACACACAGATGCTGCAAATTCTGCTTACAGAAAGGAAGCAAAAACTATCAAACAAATACAATGTAGTGTATCTGTTCATCCCGCTATCCAGCAAGTTGTATGACAGTGCTAGGGAATGCCAGACCTCTCACTATCTTTTCTTAGGGACTTTTAAAACTACCTTGAATACCATAACCGATACCTACAAAGTTTTCAGTTTAACTCAAGCTGTGATGAATGAAATCAAATATGAAACGAACCAAGACTTATTTTCACAGCTTCTGTAAGGAGGAACATCCAAAAGAAACACTTGGTGAGTTGCTGCTCTCTACTGGGGAAAGGATGTAAGAAAGACTACCCAACAAGAATCACATGGCACATGCATTATTTAGTTGTATCAATTCTCTGTCCTACAAGTTATTCCAGTCTTATCCGTGAGCTGATTTATTACTTTTAAAGCGATTTTGATAGTGTCTTCACGAGTTAAGTCTGCATAAGTAATTTTGTACACAATTTTATGTGCAGGTGTATACCTATCCTAAAATTTCAATAGACTAATTTGCCAGATATTTACCTCTTCTCCCTCCCTCTTCCCAACACACACATCACCATATTATCTCATAGTTCCTCTAAAACACATATTTTCTATTAAGAAATGATCTGATTCCCCTTAGGCTAGCATGTTCAGATTTTATCAAATCATCCAAAACTGGACCTGGTTTATGTGGCACAGGGTATAATGATTGACACTAGGGCACTGTGATGATGACAAAAGAAGGAATTAGGAAATGAATAGGCTGACAAGGTGAGCCCAATGTGTATGATTACCTTTGGGAACGTGCTTGAGCACAGGTTTGAAGATACTAACAAAAGCAGAAGACCGGGTTACCAAATGGCAATCTGGTTGCCTAGCTAATGTGTTTTGGCTGGAGCAAGAAACAGGTTGTTCTCATTTATGGCCATTGATAAAGCTAATGGGACAACATAGAGATCAGTGCCCCCGGAAGAGAGAGTCATGAAAGCTATATCTTGCTAAAAGACAGTGTTACTAATCCCCTCTCTCCACACCCTAAGTATTGAATGGGGATTTAGCCTGGGTGAATCACCCTGAGATGAGTCTGGAGCCTGGCAGGACAGAGGTGACAGTGTCCAGAAGAATGAAATCTTTTCAGATTCTCATTTTGGGCTCATGCCCAAAACTGTCCTCATCAAAGCATCTGCCTTCAGACTGTTAGATCACTTCACAGCCTTAGTGGGAGAAACACTCACTGCCACCTGCACTTGCAGTCATGCCTTTCTCTGTGGGACATGGGCTTGGCTGCTGTGTTTATAATCTCTTGCCTAGGTTTTACTGTAGTTCCAAGAGGCAGAAGCTATATTTCCCCTATGAAGCAAGCCTCAGCTGCTCTTGAGTACAGCACCCACCTCTTCCCTCTTCAGAAACACAGGTTAGTGGGAACACGTTACCCTCATTCACTGCTCCTTCCACTGACTAACCAAGCATCAAGTCCGGTTCAAAGCCCCTTGTCCAGTTCTCAGTGATATACCTGGCTGTGGCTGTCACTAACTGCTAGGCTAATTTCTTCCACAGTGAAGACCTCACACAACTGTAAAACTAATTTTGGTAAGCAGAAGACTTGTGGTCACAGAAAATGAGCTTTCTCTGAGATAATCTGAAGCTATACACCTGGCCAGCAGATAAAAAGAAGGAAGAAGGTGATCATAATACTTTTTTTACAGCCAAATACAAAATTCATTCTTTTTTTCTTTTTCTTTTTTGTTTTTCTTTCTTCCCCTCCCTCCCTCCATTTTCCCTTAATAGCTTTCTCAAATACATCAGTACCTCACAAGAGCATAAATGCTTACAAATACACTTTTTTTTTTTTTTTTTTTAAATTCCAGCCTGGAGTTTCAATTTTGCTTTCAACAGCTGGACTGAAACATTTCTTTCTGCAGGAACCACAAAGGATGATTTTACACCAGTACATGCAGATAAACTTGAGATGACTCCCACTGCTCTAACCCCAGAATTGAAAGCTGGAGGAGACTAGAGCAGAAATACCTACGTCAGCTCAGATGTCCAAAGAACCTTGCCTTGGAGCTGTTGATAAACTGGTCATGAATTTGTGGGGAAGGATCAGAGCACGGACCAATGCAGGTGATGTTTTGGCAGGCACCCGCTACAGACCACCTGCTCAAGAAGAGGAAGTAGATGAAACCCTCTTCAGACAGGTAGAAGTCGTCTTGCAGTCACGGGCTCTGATACTCATGGGGACATCAACCATGCCAGTATCTGTTGAAACTGCAAAAGTGCCGGATGCAAGCAGTCCAGGTGATTTCTGGACTGTGTTGAAGACAAGTCCATGATGCAGGTGATTCATGAGATGACTAGGGAAGAGATGCCCTGTAAGACCTACTACTCACAAAAAAGGAAGAACTGGTTGGGGATGTGAAGGTCAAGGGAAGCCTTAGCTGCAGTCATCATAAAATGGTAGAGTTTAAAATCCTGAGAGAAGTGAGCAAGAAAAACAGTAGAATCATAGCCCTGGATTTCAGGAGATAAACTTTTGGCTTTTTCAGGAATCTTCTTGTGGGAGAAAAAAGGCCTAAAGGAGCTTCAGGGAGTTTTTAAGGACTACCTCCTCAAAGCACAACAAGAGTACATTCAGATGTGTGGAAATTCAAGCAAACACATGGCAGAAGGCCAGCGTGAATAAACAAGGAACACTTACCTGAGCTCAAACACAAAAAACAAGTGTAAAGGTGATACCGGCAGGGATGGGCTAACTAGGAGGAATATAGAGGCACTGCCTGAGCATGCAGGGATGGAGTAAGAAAGTAAGAAAATCCAAAGCTCAGCTGGAGCTGAAACAAGCAAGGATATGAAAAGCAACAGGAAGGGCTTCTACAAATACATTGCCAGCAAAATGAAGGTTAAGGACAAAGCTATCTGACTGCTCAACAGGCTTGGGGACCTAGTGACAAAAAGAATGGAAAAAGCTAAGATATTCAATACACTTTCTGCTTGTGTTTGCACTGGTAAGATCTGCCTTCAGGTCTCCCAGATCCCTAAATTTACTTACATTAATCTTGGGGAACATAACATTACCCACAGTACAGGAAGACAGGGTTAGGGAGCATTTAAGCCAGTTGGACATACTTAGGTTCATGGGACTAGTTGGTATGCATGTGATGGTGCTGAGGGAGCCCTGCAGTGTCACTGTGAGGCTCTTCAAAAGCTCATGGCAATCAAGGAAAGTTCCTTATGACTGAGAAGAGGCCAACATCACACCCATCTTTAAGGAGGGCCAGAGGGAAGATCCAAGAAACTATAGAAGAGTTAGCTTAACCTCAGTTCCTGGGATGGTTAAGGAGCAAATTCTCCTGGAAGCTGTTTCCAGCCACGTGAAAGATGAGAAGGGGTTTGGGAGGAGACATTTGCAATTTACCAAGAGTAAGAAGAGTTAGCTTAATCTCAGTTCCTGGGATGGTTAAGGAGCAAATTCTCCTGGAAGCTGTTTCCAGCACGTGAAAGATGAGAAGGGGTTTAGGAGGAGACATTTTCAATTTATCAAGAGTAAATCACGCCTGACCAACCTGATTGCTTTCTACAATGAGATGACTGACTGTGTGGACAACAAGAGGGCAGCGAATGATATATTCCTTGACTTTTAGAAAGGCCTTTGATTTGGTCTCCCATATTAACCTTATAACCAAATAAATACGATATGAACTGAATAACTGGATGATAGGGTTGGTGAAAAATGGGCAGAACTGTCAGGCTCAAAGCTGGATGGACAGAAACACAAAATCAAGCTAGGGGACAGAAACCAGTACCATCCCTTTTGGATTGATATTAGACTCAATACTGTTTAATATCTTCATTAACAATCTGGATAGTGGGACAAAGAATACTCTCAGCAAGATGTAAAGGAGTAGTTGATACACTGAAGCGCAGGGCTGCTATTCAAAGGCAACTAGACAAACTGGAAAAATGGCCTGACAGGGACCTCACGATGCTCAAAAAGCCAAATGCAAAGTCTTGTATATGGAGAATAACCATATTGACCTGTGACTGGTACAGTGGGATTTGTGTCTGGGACAGTGACTATGGCAGCTACTCTGCAGAAAAAGACCTGTGAGATTTGATGACAACAAGCTAAGTACGTGACAGCAGCATGCCATCACCGAAGGGTCTGCTGCCTGTGGAGGACCCACACCAGAACAGAGGAACAGTGAGAAGCAAAAGGCGGTGGAGGAGAATGGGTAAGAAGCAAAAAGTGGCAGCAGAAAACCATTACGCACTGACCCTAGCCTCCTGTGCCATCCATCAACTCACCAAAGGGATTGGGAATGACTGACTGTAACACCCTGTGAAAAACAAGTGGAGTTAAGACTAGGAAGGTCGGAGGAGTGGAACATGGATTATGACTCAAGTTGAGACTGAGGAAGGGGAAGGAAATATGTATCCCTAAGTGTTTGTTTAATTGTTTATATCTTCTTTTTTCTCAATACCAGAATCAGTAAGTAAAAGTTTGTGTTAATTGGCAATAAATTAAAATTCACCAAGTTGAGACTATTTTGCCTCTGACATCTTGTTTCTGTGTACAGCCACCTAGTGGAAGGATATAGAGAAAACAGGATCAGACAAATCTCAGAAGTGCACAGTGAAAGATACAACAGACACAAGCTGGAATATGGTAAATTCTGGCTCACTTAAAAATCATTATGAGGGCAGTCAAACACTTAAGCAGGTGCCCAGGAAGACTGTGGATTATCTTGAAGATACTGAGAACTTAATTGGACACACCCCGAAGCAACCCATTCTAGTCAGACCCGCTTGGAGCAGATGGCTGTCCTAGACGATCTCCAGAGGTACTATCCTCTTCTATCAATGCGGGAAAGCCACATTTGCACAAAGGCTGTATCCAAGCTAATTACCTGCTGAGATGGTTCCGCCAAGCATAACTAGCACTATGTGAACGTGCCAAGACTACTGCCAGCATTAAGCAAGGAATACAGCAGAACTGCACAGAACAGTGAGGATTTACCTGCTTAGGACTCCACCAGCTCACGGGACTGTGCTCCACTACATAGTGTAAAGGTGGTATACAAAGCCACACTGAGGGACTTCTATAGAGATATAGAGAAAAACAAATGGCCTTTATTAAGAACATATCAAAGGAAACAATAGGCAAGTATTTAACAAAATGCATGTGAATGTTTGTGTGATTATTTACATGTGTATGCTCGTGTGCATGTGTGTATGCATACACATGTATATGATTTTCTTCATTCTGGTATCTTTACATAACTGCCAGCAAAACTTTTAAGGATACATCAGGTCTTAGAACAAACGAAAAAGTGACCTAGTGCACACCTATGAGAAGGCACATATGCTTAGTGTTAAAGATGAAGGGTGAGTTCTTGTCTCCCTTGCAGCCAGACTCCCTCAGATCCCCCTTTCAGTTGGTCTGTGAATCGCTTTGTTGGAAAATCAGCACAGACACAGGTCAAATCTAGTCAGATGTTTTGAAAAAGAACTGGAAAGAAGGCAGAATAGTTTCTGCCACTCTTCATGTCCCCAGAGGAGTCTGGTTTAAAGTCCCCATTGAGAAGTTCCCATTTCCTCTCAGATCTATGAAAAGGTGGACGTGAACAGGGAGGGAGGGGGCGGGGTAAGGCTCTGCCATGGTCTTTCTCTGCTGATTAGCCAGCCTCATTTAGGAAGTAAGCACAGTGTGATGCATCTTATGCAAGGATATGACTGCCACACCACTATACAGTGTGTCTGGAATCCCCAAGCAGAGTTCTAGTGGATTCATGAGTAGTTTGGCTGTCTTACAGCCATACCACATCCTCTCCAATGCAAGAGCAAAGTCCAACACTTCAGCCCAGGAAGGTAGCCAGTCGCTTGGCAAAGAAATAAAATTCATAATACCAGCAGATCTGGAGCAGAGATAAGAGCACAGCATTCACTGGAGACAGCTGGGGAGTATTCTGGTATATATTCAGGGTTTTTTATGTTGGCCTCTCACTCTAATTGAGAACAGGCTTGTGTTGAAGACCTCAGGTGATCTCAGCTCTCCACACACTTCTGCCTGTCAAGACAGGGAGAGAGATGGAACTGCTGCTTGTGCCTTCTTCTTTCTCCTTGTGCAGAAAACACCTTTCTTCCACTAAATGCAGTCTGCTGGCTTCATGAAGGGTGAGATTTGAGGACCTTTACAGACATGAATTGACCCATCTTTGGCTTGGTCAATCTAAAATCTTGCTAAAAAACAACACAGAGAGGTAATCACCTCTAAGAGAGCCCCATCCTAATCTTTTCAGGTCAAGCACTGATACCTTGAAATGAAGCTAGTAAGAGCTCACAGTCCGTGCTGTCCTGTAGATACAGCATTCCGGGAAACCTTGCCCTCCGCCATTCCAAAAGCACCAGCAAAGCAGACTTAACAGCGTCTGCCCAATCCATGGCCAGCTAACCGCACCTACGCTCAGAATGGCAAATTACCTTTGGGAGTTTGGCATAAAGTAAATGTAACAGTCTCCCCATCCTCCTTGTTTTTATCACTGCAGGAAAAACAGCAGTAGCGCAGAAGAGAATCACAGCTCATGGCATTCCGGGGATTTTGGTACCGTGCAGAGGTATGGGTTTGTTTTTTTTTTTTTCTCCAGTAGGACAGAAGTATTTGAAAAACAGGGAATGCCTTTTACCTGCTTTGCAAACTTTCTAATGTTTTATTTACCATATCCTATGACAAGTATTAGACATTTCTCAGGCAACACCCTAAGTAGGTTTCTGTTTTTCTTCTGGGCTTGGTGAAAAGAAATGATGATTTCTTATCATGCTTCACCCATATGGGGTATGCAGGATGATGAAGAGCTCTGGCTTGAACACATCACATGTTTGCAAATCCCCGCATATGCATACCAGCATGTTATAGGTCTCCTGACACGTAAATCACCTGTGGGCCAGATGCAGTTTTTACAAGAGAGAAGCAAAATCTTGGGGCAATTTTTTTAGGACACTGGAAAGAGTCTGAGTGCAGATTGATTATTAACATGGACTGCAAGCTAGGCTAACTAAAGAAATGGTTTTCATTTAACCCATTTTTTCCAGAGCTTTTATAAAACTCAGACATTAAAAAAAAAAAAAATCATACTATTCCCTAAGTGAGGCATACCAGTTATGAGAGCAATAGAGGCTAACTGAAAACTACTTTCTAGAAGTGTTTTTGAATTGAAATGTGTATCCAGTGTGTACGTTAAGTAACTATAGTGCACACACCTGGCTTGTAGGTGGGTATGTACATTAATTCCGCCCCTTAGAAATTTATTAAAAGAACACTGTTAAGGTTGTAAGGTCAAGCATTTAAAAGACAGAAAATGTCAAAAATGAGGTAGTGCTTGAAGAACTGTAATTGAGCTCCTTTGTGAGATTGAAATGTGATAAATTCTGGAACTGAGTGATCCTAGTCCTTTCTTATCTTCCCCTTTTAAAGGACTTCTCTCTCTGGAAGTGCTCAAAGTGCTTAGGCTGGTCTGTACTCATTTACAGCCATTTTCCTCATTCATTTCTCCTCATTCTGTGTGTGGCCTCAGAACACGCTTATTCAAATCCTGCTCTGAAGACAGAAGGCTTAATTCCCCCATGGGATTTCCCACAAGTAGCAAGTGTAAATCATTTGCCTGAGTCCTTTAGTGCCACAGTAAGGGAAGGTGAAGACACACTTGACTGAGTGTCTTGTAGTTCTTGCTTGCTCAACAGCACGGTGTCTGAAGGCTTCATGAACATGAACGACGTTATCCCTGAAAACATCCTTTACTGATAGGGACAAGAAACAGAGAGTTATTAAAATTAAAAGTATCGCTTATGTGACAGCCCAGTTTGAAGGCCCCAATTATTCATATTTCTTAGCAAAATTAGCATGCTCTGTATCTAGTACCCAGTTTCTGAGATTTCAGTTGCAGTCATGAGGACTCAGAGCTCCTGCAAATCCGAAGCCAGGATGCAAAGCCATCCACTGTGTCACCCAGTGCTGGGCATGATTCAAGGCTGTGCCCTGAAAGATAGTGCGGTTGTAAAGCTCCTCAGATCCATCCACTTCATTGACAGCAGCCAGTGGGAGGCCATCCTGCGTCTAATATTTGGCAAAGGGGAGCAGAGTCCATGTGTGTGTACTACCATGTATCACAGATCACATCTGCTGTAAAATTGCCAAATGAATAAAAAGGAAACTTCATCATATGGCATTTTACTGACGCTCATGTGAGTCACCTCAGTCTAATCTCAGTTCCTGGAGCTTATGGAGTAGATGACAGCTGCAACAGTTTAGCATTTCTAGCGTGGACCATCACATTGATAAACCCCCCATAATCAAAGAGGAAGA
>NW_009189437.1:0-21025 GCF_000690835.1 Fulmarus glacialis | reverse complement strand
TGATGAACTGACCGCAACCCCCACTCCCCATCCCCCTGCGCTGCTCGAGGGGAGGAGGTAGAGTGATCGGGAGTGAAGTTGAACCCGAGAAGAAGGGAGGGCTGGGGGGGTAGGTGTTTTAAGATTTGGTTTTATTTCTCATTATCCTACTCTGATTTGATTGGTAATAAATTAAATCAATTTCCCCTTGTCGAGTTTGTTTTGCCCATGACGGTAATTGGTGAGTGATCTCTCCCTGTCCTTATCTTGACCCACGAGTCTCTCATTGTATTTTCTCTCCTCTGTCTGGCTGAGGAGGGGAGTGATAGAGCAGCTTTGTGGGCACCTGATGACCAGCCAGGGTCAACCCATCACAGTGACCTGGCTTTGGAAAAAAACACACTAATTTGAAGGAAAAGAGGATTGTCATCGTCTTTAAAAGGTATCCCTTCAGAAGTCTTTTTGTCCATTTTAGTGTCAGCATTGACCTGTCCCAAAGTCAGTGAAGTGAGGAGATGGTTTGGGGTCTTTTTTTTTTACCCGATAGCCTCTCTTTTTTGAGAAGCATAAGCAGTTACAAATAAGCCATCAGAACATACATGGCAGAATTGAAATTACTTAAAAGTATTCTTTACCAAGAGGGAAGTGGACGTGACCCTGGCAAGGAAATGCTGGGAGGGTTGGTGTCCGTTGCACCTGAGATGGGGGAAATGTGCCAGATGACTTGGGTAACATTTATTTCCTCTCTTGGGGTCTGTTTTATTTAAGCCATCATAATAGAAATCTTTGTTTGGCTTATACAAAGCACAGTCACTTCCTTTCCTGGTTGTCAGTATTCACAGAATTAGCCCAGTTATGGATTTTTCAGGCTTTACAGGATTTTTGAAAGCCTTCTTATGAAAAAGCTGGCAACTGCTTTTGTGGTTTTAACTGTTCTCCTCTTCCTTATCACCGTTTCTTATACAGAAGTGGGAAGAGAAGCTGCTGCTGCCTTTGGCCTGTCAACCCTCTGGAAGTGCCTCAGTGCCTCTTTGGGTTGTGTGTCCCATCTTCGTTAGGTGTGAGGTGGACTACTCCGTTGTCAGCTAATGCAGTGCCGTAGTCAAACAACTTGCTCTTGCCATAACTTAGCTACCCCACGCTGTTAGGTTTGAAAGCTCGTTTTTGCTGACTGTACTAGCCGCATTAGGATTGTGTTAAATTTAAACATAAATCTTCATGTGCCTGTACGATGACCAACAAAGAAGGATGTAGTTCATAATCTAGTGGTCTGCTGCCAGTCAATGACCTCTGCGGTGTACATCTTGCATACGGGTATCCCTAATTGGGACTTTATCTTCTAGAGTAGTATTTCATTGAATATGGTGAGCTTTTAAAAGTATTATGTATTTTCTGCTGGTTTGATATGGTGATCTTGCAAAAAGATGGGCAGCAAAACTTGTGTCTTAGGAATACTTGCTGAATGCCAGTAACTGGGTTTTTTAATAACCCTCTGTGTTAAGGTTTAAACATACAGCAGTATGCCTGTGCTATACTAATTATGGAATTTTTTTTTGGTAACTAGGAATAGATTTGATTTTTTAATTTCTTTTAGCAGACTATCTTTAGGTGAGTTCACAAGCTGCTTGTTAGAAGTACAGACAGAAACAGGATTAATTGGAAAGATGATCGGTAGGATCAGGAGATCAGGTGGCAGATGACGACTGGCATGAATGCACTGAGAATTTTAAGGTGTCCTCTCAAATCAGGTTTTTAGACACATATCTGTCTTGGCATATTATGTGGAAGGTGTGTGGCGGTTTTTAAAAAATTTTTATTTAATGCATTGATTTCTCTAAAGATTTGATAAAGACCTGGCCAAATATATATGTAATTGAAAAGGAATATAAAAAAACCACTGGTGTTAATTACGGGAATAGGGTGCAGAATCCTAGCCCCACTGATTTCTCTGCTAATTGTCTGCTAATTAGTGCTATGAACAAGGTTTTCCCCTCACTTACACCAAAGCATTCTACATTGATTTAAGACCACGCTTAAATTACTGTGACTGAAAGTACCTTTGCCTGTCATGCTGTCTGTCTCCCTTAGGAAGGGATGCAGAATGCTTCCCTGGTTTCTGTTACATTTTCTAAACTTCAGCTGCCTTTGAACTATCATGTTGGTGCTTTCTCAAGCTCTATCTTTATTTTCACTCTAAAACTATTGCGACTATTGCATAAACTGTTTGACTTGCAGGAGCACTAGCATCTCTTTGTCAGTTAAGTATTTCTCTGACCAGGTATCCAGTGCATAGAGACTTCCGTGGTGTTTCTCTAAGTGAAACCCTGTTGCTGCTTGTTGTGCTCCGCCTCCTGCATCTGCTGAAGCTCCCAGGGCTTCTGGCTGATGTTTCTGACAAAAGGCATCTCTTTAAAAATGCTTGTTACTGTGGGCAATGTACACCAGATATTTCTAGATCGTTTGGGGGGCTTGTGCTTGACCGATGTTGGGGTCACCCTCCCTTTCCTTTCCCAGGTGGCAAGGAGTAAGCAGGGCTGTCCCTGTGTCAGCTACTTCATCCTCCTTCTGGACCTTCAGAGAAGGAGGAGGACCTATTTGTCTGTGCTGAAATAAGATCAGGCTCCCATCTGAAATTTATATGAACCCACGTGTAGATTTCTATAAGCTTCAGATATGACCCCAATGAGACTTTCCCCCTCCCGCCCCCTTCTATTTTTAAACAACACTGAAAACACAGAGTGGGCAGGATAAGAGTCGAGCACACTGTGAGGTTACGTGTGTCGTCCGAGACATTAGTGCTGGCAGTGCTCCTGACCTGTCGCATGTGCCAGAGGTGACGTCTTTCAATGAAGTTTAAAGGCATGGTGAAAGATTATGGGCATGGTTCCACATCACTTTGGAATGCTCCAAAATTACCGTTTTAAAAGCTGTTGCTGACAGCAACTGTTAAAGGGTGTCTGTCCATCTTCTTCAAGCTATTAGAACACGCCTTTTCCTCCTCCCTGGCACCCTTGTGGCCCCCTGTCCAAGCTGATCAATTTGAGGACCCAGCTGAAAACTAACCCCTCAAAGAAGGTGCATCCTTGTGACAGTGTCGCTGTGATGAAGTGGCTGAGCCAGTCTAAAGGCCAACTGCTGCTGAAAGGGACAGTTGGCTTAAATCAATGTAGATGTAAAATTGTACCATTACGTGAAGTATTTCACTCTGCTGGCTGTGGAACAGCAACTTTCACTTTTACTTTCTGCAGATGAATGTATGTGAAATGATTCCTTAAGCACTGCCTGTTCATACTCAGAGTTTAACCTGTTGAGTCCAGGACTCTGTATTCCATTTAAGTTTTGCCTGCATGAAGTTAAAGACAGTTCCAGCTCTTGTTTATGCGTATTTCGAGTTTATACTGTGCTTAATAGCAATACTAAATTTCACTGTTGCTTTTGACTATGGGAATAAGTTGATTTTAAATGAAGACTACCAAGTTGGCTGGCCTTGCAGGCATCTAAAATGTGTGCCTGTGTCAATCCACATGCATACTTATACATACGTATATACACATACACACTCACACTTACATTTCTAACAGGAAGTCTTGGAGCCATTGGTTTTCCCCCAGTAGCTCTGAGCACAGCCAGCTTCCTAGGTGGGTAAACTGGAAATAATGGGAATTCTTCTTCGTGGCTTCTGTGGACTTCAGCTGACGTTGTAGGTGCTCGCTTCTCATACTGCTTTCTAGCAGCTTCTGGCACTGTTTAGGTTTTGAAGGGTCTGGTAGAGAGTTTTAATGTTTTGACTTTCAGGTAGTCCCACTTCAGCCGTCAGTGTTCAACCTTGGTGTGACTGGTTGGTGATTTTGTTCCTAGAGCTGTAACTCTGCACTTCTCCTCTAACAGGTTCCGAGACCTCTTGGAGGTGGCATGTGTGAGGAAAAATACTTGTAAGTTCCAAAAGAGTTTTGAATTTTATTTTTCAGTTGTGGCACAGACCTCAGTCTAGGTTCAGTGAAATTAGTGGCTACATTCCCACTGATTTACTGGAGGCTTCCTCGGGACTTCTCCATCAGTTCAATTTGTTCTATCTATTAGATGCTTTGCTTCTTGTTGTAGAGCACCTTCTTTTTAATTTTTAATTTCATATACTTTGCATCTTTTGTTGCAGTTCAGCCGGAGAGGATCTGAACTGCTCTCCGGCTCCAGAGCGCTCCAGAACTTTCCTGTCCAAGCCAGCATCGCTCTTGTGCTTCTAATCATTATCAGTACTCATTTAAGAAGCTATGAAGCCCCACTATCTCTGTTGAAGAGGTTACATTTTTTTTGCTGTATTGATTAACTTAACTGTTTTGAGTAAGTTTGACTGCCTGTAGCTACTGCTGACCCTAGATTCCTGCAGTACCTCCAAGCAAAATGCTAAACATAGCTGGCATTCTCGGTACAGCACAAGTGGGCGTGTTGGGAATTCGGGGGCGCTAGCACAAAGCACTGCAGTGCATATCCAGGGCAATCTTTTATTTGGGAAAAAAAAAGTGTCTTATTCTTTGTTAAATTCAATTTGGGATCACAGCATTGAAGAGATGAGATCCCTCTCGCTGTGGTTATGTATGATGCCCCTCAGTTTCTTACTGCCATGGATGGTTCTGCATGAATTGGAAAAAAATCAGTGTACTAGGGGTAAAAATTCAATGTAATTCTCTGGAATCAAGGCCTTAGTTAAAACAAGGGGATTGCAGGAGGTTTTAATTCATAGCCAGAAATGATAGGGATGTGAGTGAGCTAGGGTTTCTTACACAGAGCCCACAGCCATGGACAATGTTACTAGGGTGAATTTTGTTGCTTCCTTTTGGAGCATCTAGTAATAACTGCTATCAGGTCTGTTCTGAGATGGTATTTTAATGAAAGTGGTTGTAGCAACATACAGGGTATTTTACTGAAGACTCGGCAATATTGCAACAACATTAATTTCTGTAGTTTGACTTTTTGGTATTGACATGAAGTGTAAATATAACCATTTGGCAGTGTAATTAAGTATGTGTGACATCCTGTAGGAAAATTTCCTTCTGATTCAAGAGGAAATTAATTTAGAAACTTTTTGATTTAATACAGACATAGCTGCCTCTTGTGTAGATGTGTATGAGCTTATTTAAAAAAACCCAAACACAACACTTGTTAATAAAAATCTAGGTCTTAAAACCTTAGCAATGGAGAACTTGGAAAGAACCTAAATGAGCATATTTTGGGCATAGCAATGTAGTTATTAATTAATCTGCAGCCTTACTGTTTTTATTTTGTTAAATAAAACACTTCTTAAGTGATTGTCTTTTGAAAGAGCTTCCTAATCAAGCAACTTCATTTATTTTTGTTAATAAATTAAATACATAAAAATCTGCGAATTTTTTTTATTTTATTTTATGAATAATTGCCACATTGGACTTGTGAGCATGTATTTCTCGGCTGTGTAATCATACATGAGCAGAAGTCATTACTGAGAAATGCTGTGGGGTTTTTTGTTTTTTTGTTTTTTACAAAGTAGAAATGCTGAGTGCAGTCCTACAGTGTGTAGTTCTTTGGACATGATGTTTTGTCTGCCATTGTCAGAAAGCGTTTTTCAAATTAATTAAGAATATGCTTGTGTGTTGCAGGATAGTATATGGCTAAATTTAGGGGAATAAACTTCTGAAGCCTATAGGAATGTTAAGGAAAGCTTTGTATAACTCAAGGCAAAGATGTAGTCAATGCTGTTCTGAAGTCAGAGGTTGTACTAAGAACTATGAGAAGTCATTGGTCCATGCAGGAAGCAAATGTATGATACAGGAGTAACATCTCTGGCATATAAGTACCAAATTTCTTGTCTTCTGACAGCCATCCTTGGAGTTTCCTCTTTAGGTGGTGGTTCTGGTGACCTTTCTGTGGCTGACGATTTTGTATGTTCTACCTTCCTAATTTCTCTTCTGTGGAAAGCATATTTTTTCCTGTTGTTGTTAGGATACTTAATAATCATTTCTCAGGAGAAACTGCAGGATCTCTTCTACCAGTGGCTTCAAGTTGGTCTAAAAAATAAAAAAAGAGGAAAAAAAGATACTAGAAGTATATGGATTAGGTAAGAGGTTTTAGCCTCATAGCAGATTTTATGGCGCAGTGGGAAGATGTATGCTTGTTTTTTGAAGATGAGCAGAAAATTAATCTCATTCTTTTCATCAGGTTATTGCACCATTAATAGATCTCCCTATCAGAGGTAGGGAATTGAGAAAATACTGCATAGCACTAGAACTGCAGTCTTAAGTAAAAAAAATTGATCTAAATATCTTTCTCTCTGTGAGAATTGTGAGACCACAGCTGCTGTATTTTTCATCTGCTTTACTTCCTTAAGAGATCAACCCTAGGCGGTGAGTCAGCTGGCCAGCAAAGATGATTAATAAAGGAATAAGCTAAATAAGGATTTTTTTTTTTTTTCTATTAACCACTGGCTATTCTAAGCAAGAAATATTCCAAGTACTTGCTGACCCTGTTTTGTTTAAAAAACCAACCAACCAACCAAACAAAAAAACCCACAAAAAAACCCAACAAAAAACCCAAACCCCAACAGTTGTTATATTTGAGGTGATGGAGCTGGGACAGGTCTTATAGTTACTTCTAACAGTGGTTCTGCCTTAATTCTACTAAGCATATATGTATTGATCTATTCCAAACCTTTCATGGGCTTGCATAAGATCTTTTAGTGTGGGGGAAAAAAATGTGCTGTAGTATTTTTTTTTTTTTTTAACTTCATCCCTCACCCCCACCACCTCCCGAACTAGAATGACAGAGGCTTGTAAGGTAGAGGAGATGATCCTTTTTTACAGCTAAGCACCTATCGTGCAAAAAGTTTTGAATATGTTGTCCTGGTGTGCAGAATCAGTATGATTTCTGTTAGTACATGTTGCCTAAGTAAAAGGTTCTTCATTGTCTTTTAGCTGGCTTTGAAGCCAAAATTATGAGGTCTTATAACAGTATCATTAAAATTGATTATGACTAAAACTGGAGAGAGACTTGAGCCTTTTGTTCTGCCTTTTTTTTTAGTGCACTCATTTTAAGCATGCAGTCGTGAGAGTCTGCCTGAGCTTTAATGAATGCAATTTGGTCTCCTGCTGGACAAATTTTCCTATATAGATTTTCTTATATATATGAAAATAATGTAAAAGAAATAGTATGAAACAACGCATATGCAAAGACACCCTTCTAATGGCATAATAAATCTATAGCATGAGTGGATGTCTAGGCTAACGCAAAAGCTGCGTGAAGGCCAGCAGTGCTGGCAGAGTGGTTGGCTAAGCAGGATACTGAAAGGCAGAGAGTGCCAGAGAAGCCAAGCTGGCATTGCTGAGTGGCTTGTCCCATGATGCCGTAAACATTGCCCTGGCATGGCGTGTATCAAGGATGCTCTAAGATAGAGCACCCTGTTGTGTGCAGCATAAGCTGGAAAGTACTGCAGAGTATCAAGAGAGGTTGGGGAGAATTATACAGTGATAATAGTACTCCAGAATAGGAATGAATAACTGAAGTCAGTTATTGGGAGAGTTTGTACTTAGAGCACAGATGATAATGCCTTTTTAAACAGGAGCTGACTCACAAATTGAGATTTCACTTCAGTTTTGCAGTGCACTTTTAATAACTTGCCTTCATTCAGGCAGGGTTCCAAGCTAAGGCTGACTGTGGCTCCATTTTAATTTATCCTGGTTTAGCTAATGCTCTGTGAAATTGTTGTCTTAATGGTGGGAAAGTACATCTCTTGGGAAATGTGAACAAAGGACTACCTTGTTGGAAAAACTGTGCCTCTGGTTTGTGGAGCTCTTGAGTTGAGCAGATGATGTAATATTTTAACATCATCTTGTGAGACGGTGTATTGCATTTCTGTTTGTGTCCTTATTTCTTCTGCAACGACTCATCCTGTTTTGCTGGGTTTGACCTGTTAATGTATGTGCAGAACAGGAGATGGAGAAAGAATAACTAAAGAGCATGCTTGCGCCCTGCAGGGGGAAGGATGACTTAAGCTAAAATGCTGCCTCCATATCCCATGGGTATGATATGTGGTAGAGTGACTGGATCTCCTGCATTATTCATTGCCACTGGCTTCTGCTGTGACGTGGGTGTTTATCACATGAATAGTAGTGCTGTGGGTTGCTGCAGAAAAGGTGTGTGTGATCTGAATACTCATCACCCACAGGTCTTTCTCTAAGTGACATATAAAACCTCGTCTCAAGTATGGTATGTCTGCTAAGAAGCCAAAGCATTTGGAGATGTTTTTCTCTCACACAGCTTGTGGATGAGCATCTTTAGTTGCTTTTAACCCTTGTGGTTGGTCTCTGTCACATGTATCAGCATGAATTCCAAGGCTTTCAATTCCTTCCTTAAAATTTGATGCCTGTGTTGAAAGTAAGTTTTATTCTTAACATGTATTTGGAAAATTGTTCAGCTAGCTAAGTTGCACCCCATTGTGCTAAGAATAAGAAATTTTTTTGAGAGAGAAATTCCAGGCTGCTTTGCTTTCAAATATTAATTCAAGTTTTTTTCTTTCGATTTTTAATTTTTTTAAAATTCTTTTAAACTCGGCTGCTTGAGCGTTTTCAAAGCACACTTGTTTTGCTGCTGAAGTGCTAACAGCAAATCATGTGTTGGGCTTTTGTAAGCTCTAAAGCTTGGGTCAGGAGGGGTGAGCAAACAGAAAATATGGTTTGATTGCCATCCACTGGGGGAAAACATGCTGCATTGGCACTCGGACTGTACTTGAAGAGTTGCTGTTGAGCAATACGTACCCCTGTGTCGATCGTGCTGTGCTTTTGGCATAATAACCCAGAAACTGTCAGCCTCTGCTCAGACAATTTTGTAATAGCAGCTACTTCTCTGGTTCTCGTTGCAAGTCATGGTAGCAGTGATGCTGAAAGCTGGAGAGAAGGGGTGGGCTTAGGGACGGAAAGGGAGGACACGAGGCTTACTTGTGCTGCTGGGGGAATGCAAACCACCTGCCCTGGAGTGTGGGAGCTGTGTTCACAATGTTTCTGTGCTTTCCTCCTCTTCCACTGGCTTTTGCATATTGGATGTATGTGTGCTGAGACCTAGCACCAGAACAGCATCTGTCTTGCTGGAACAGCTCCTTGCCCTGGATGGCTGGTTCACCCTTAGGAAGCTGAATTACTCACCAGTGGAAACACCAACTCCCTCGGACTATAAGGGTAGGGTATGTCCATAAAAGTTTTTACTGGTAGGATATAATGATTTATGGGTAACTATAGAAGCAGAACACGAATCGAAGCGGGTTTTTTGGGGTGCACAATCTGTCAGGATCAGGTGAGCTGGAGCCAGTGGTGTGCAGTGGGAGATGTCAGCCTCTCTGAGGCTGAAGATGAATTCTGCTTCAGTGTCAACCCAGTGCTTTGCTTTCTTCTGCTTTGGTGTCTGTGCAGCACAGCTCAGCAAGCAGTAAGACTTGAGAAAAGCAGTAAGTCACGCAGCCAGAGGACCAAAGTGTTTGGGAGCAGTCACTGGCAACGTGGAGGTCTGTGTAAATGATTTGAGGGCGATGGTTGGGAGGATTTGCTAAAATGAAAATACAGATTTGGTCCAGACTGGCATGAAAGGAAAATTTCTTAGCTCGTCCCCCCTCTCACCCCCTTCTGTGCAAAACTTCAAAAGGAAAATCAAAAAACACCTTCTAATATCCACTTTGGACATTTTAGTGATTCTTTTTTTTATAAAATGAAGGGGGCAGACTTGGGTATCAAGATATCAAGATTTTCTTTCCTCACAGTCTCTTCCGTAGTGACCCTGTGGTCAGTGCGCATTGTGGGAAGGCAAAAGACGCATGCCCATGTTCCTTCTTGGCCCAGGAGGACCCGACCCATCTTCTGCCCTTTCCAGGAAGGTGTCCAGAATATGCTTTTTAACCTGGAAGGGGAAGAGTGGGACCCCTCCTGCAAATAATGGATAACTGAATATCTTCAGTTTTGTTGGACTTCTCAGAGTTCATAAATAAAACAGTGCCTTGTGCATTTCGGTGTTTTAGACAGTAATTGTGAAAGAAATGCTTCTTCCTGACCTTCAAAAAATTGTGCTTCAAAAATTTGGGAAGGTAAAATACTATCTAAGTGATGCTATTTTCCTTTTGGCCCTCTAGGGCAGTAAGTGAATTAATGTGTAAGATGCTTCCTTCAATGGATTTGGCAAAAACTGCTGTCAAAAAAGGTAAGATGCAGACAAAGAAAGGTAGATGCTAAAAATGTCAGAGAATTCTTGAGGCGGTGACAGCAGCCTTCTCCTCCACCTCGTCTTTAATGAGTCTTCTACCCGTCATTATGTTATGAGAGTCCTCCACATCTGTCAGATTGAAGTGCAACTTGTTAATACACCTGGCAGGTTTTGTGGTTGTTTTTTCGGTTTTTTTGTTTTTGTTTTGTAAGAAAAACATAATTTTAGTTTCGTTTTGTTTTTTCTTTTAAACTATTTCCAGACTAAGGCCCCGTAGAAACCTCAGAACAAAACTCAGCTCTTCCTTCTCTCCTCCTTTTGGAAACAAACCCCAGACGCTTGGGTTCTCAGGGCGGTTGCATGAGGTTCACTGGAAGGCTGTCTGATGGACTGGAGTTAGAAACTGGTAATGTGCTTTCTAGAAGGAAAGAGAAAAACTTGTCCCTAAAATAGATGACTATGCTGTACTTATTAATTATTGATGTTATGCTGGACTACTTCTTTCTTCTATTTTTAAATTGGAGGAAGAGGTGGAAATTTTAATGGAGGGGTAGGTGGGATCCTGTGGTTCCTGTTTAAAAGACAATTTAAAGGCAGTCCCTCCAGTCTGATAACATAAATGCAGCATGTCTGTGTATGCCTAGAGAAAACTGCAGTATGAAAACTGTCACCAGTTTCATACTGATACCAATTCACTCACCTCTATATGATGAGTACTGTACATATGTAGTATCTTCAACCTCATGCATAAGTACATAACTGTGCTTCCATTCTAAAAGCACAAGAATTGGGAAATATGTAGTTATTTTTCCCAGAGCAACTGAATCCCTGCCAACTTGCATGTTACTGATTTTACACCCTTCTGCCCTGCCCAACACTGTTTAAGTCAACAGAAGCATCCGAGAACCTTGCTGGTATAGGTTTTTTCCTACCTTAAAGACGAGAGCAAAAATGCAATGCCATTGCTGAGGAACACACCATTTATATAGTGTGTGCTTCAGGAAAAAAGAGTTACTGAAGTATGAAACCTATTTTGGTACTGAATGACTCCAGTTGAAATTTGGCAATTGGAAACCTGCCTCCTTTATGTTTAACCTAAAGTTCTTTACCAGGAGTAAGGAGGTTGGAAAGGAGAGCAATCAAACCTGCTAACCTTCTTAGGTCTTGGCAGGAAGCCACCAGGCACAAGCACAGGCTGCAGTGGAGCAGGAGGAAAAAAGCTGCAGTGATTCCTAGCTCAGTAAATTCCTGCTAAACCTGAAGAACGTAGCTTTGGTCTGAGTTTAGACATTACAAATCCGTGGGGAGTCTCTGTCAGGTAGATGTCTGTCTCTTTTGAGAGATCTACAAAAGTAAGTTTTGTTCTAGCATCTCAACAGGGGTGATAACTCCCAAATTTTTTCCTGGTGTTTTCTGATTGGTTTTATTATTTCTAACTGAAATTCTGTGATGTACCCAAGATCAGGTTTCACGCTGGCACCTGTGAGATCACTTGTTTCTGAGGCTAGCTGAGGACTGGATCACGGGTCTGTGTCCCATGGAAATCCGAGTACCCAGGAATATCTAATCCCACTTTAAGTATACGTAGCTGTCACCCTATCTTTGCAGAAGAAAGAAGTAGGGACTATTTAATTTCTTAAACTTGCACCTAGTATTACCTCAACCAGCCAGTTGTTTATTTCATTTATTGTAACAGTATGTTCCTACTTTGTCTTCTGTGGGCGTTAAAACATTTGCTAATTCGTTTTCTAAGAAGGCTATCAGTGCCTGCATGCTATCTGCCTTCCAATTTACTGCTTTTAATAAAGTCCTAAATGAATTATTCTAGCTTGCATAGGTCTGGGAGACTGAGCTTGCTCCACTGTTGGCTGGCTCAGCTTTTTTTTGAAATACTAAGATTTATAAACAGGAAGAAAAAAAATTCCTCTCTTCATCCCCAAGTCGTTTTCAAGTCTGCCAATTTTCAAGGCAGGCAACATGGTAAAAATGTGGGTGGAGAGGTGGACATGTTCCGCAGGACATAGAGAAAGGGAAGGACACTCAGGGTGGGGGAGAGATTCTCAACTGGAAAACAGAAAATGTTGGGTGTGCGGTAGCACAGTTTCAGGAATTTATGTTGTCAGTGTAAATATCCCTTTGCATCTGAGGTCAGATGTCTCTTGTTGAAACATTGTTTTGCAATTTCCTGTCTGCTGTTTTGTTGGAGAGATTGGTTGTTCCTACCTTTGAGACCTGTATTTTGTATTTCAGGCTTTCCTCTGATCTCAGAACTGGCGGCTGACCCTGTCTTAGTTTGGATCGAAAAATTGTCTTGTTTCAGGCGTAAAATTCTTTTTAGGCTGTTGCCTATTTTTTTTTTTTTAATTGAATTAACTACTGTTTCTGTTGCAGTTACACTAGGCTTGGTTTAAAGCAAATTAGGTTTCATATATAAGATGAGGAGAGTAAATTATAAAAATGGCCGTGCCAGCACAGACGGATGCATCTGTTTATCTCAGGAAGAAACTCCTTAAATTTTTTTGGAAAAAGGCTAGCGTGTATGCCCAGCCTGTGGAGAAGTTTGGGGTCTCAACACTTAACCCAGAAAATTTTATTTATATAAAACCTGTGATTCTCAAACAGAAGGAAATCGCTAGTTTCTTGGCTTTACTGGTATGAAGGTGTTAACACAATGTGTGTTTTCTTTCTCTCCCTCTTTTTTTTTCCTCTCTCTTGAATACTGAAATCTGATAACAAAAGTCCACAAATGTGCCTGCTAAATTGGGTTAGAATATTAGTTTAATGAGCATTGTTCTTTTTCTTCCTGCCCCCTTGAAGAGTGTTTTTAAAAGTGCAATTTCACTATTGAGATGAAAATGAGTATATTTTCTTGATTTCTTCAAAAAGCTTTAGATTTTAAAATTATTTTTCATCTGGCTTATAAAAAGGTCTATTTTCAAGTTTCCAAATGACAAATATGATTTTTAACAAGAACATTTTTAGCTCTCTTAAATGATCTGTTCTGTCTCAGTGCTTTCTAGGATTTATAGTTCTTGGATTTCTGTTAGAACAAGTACAGGAAAAAATAAATCTCTCTTTAAAATGGAATATAATTTGGCTTGATTTAGCCTGGCTTTTGCTTTAACAAAGGAAAAAAAAAAATTTTAAGCTCTACAGCAGATGAGATTTGTATCTTTGGTCTTGCATATTTATTTTCTCCAGATGGGAGAATAAATATAAAGATGAATAATACCTTGAATCCTAGAATGTAGTTTGACTGACAGATCTGCTGTCACTGTTGGAGTATCTTTTGATGGGGAGATAACCTCGCTTCTGTCACTATGTGGCAACAATCCCAGTATATTTTTCAGTATCAAACCCCATAGCATTAATGTAATCATTTATCAGGGGGCAGAATGGTTGGGGAATGACTGTGATACAGCATACAGACTTTGCAAAAAAAAATTATATACTTGATGTGTACTGAACACAAGCATAATGGAAAAGATTATTTTTCACTTTATTTTCTAAATTAGGTTATGAACGTACTGTTTAGAGAGGACTTTTTGCTGCTTTTTTTGAACTTGGGGCTCATCTGTATCATCTAAATTAATTTTCTTCGTGATATTCAGTGTTTGTGCATGGGGAAAACCGCAGGTCTGTAAATGCAGTGCAGAGAGAGAGAGAGAGAGGGAGAGAATTTAAAGCATGCTTTGCAGCATGTCTCTTACATGCCCGAGCTGTCATAGTCCGACAGCAGCTTGTGACACCTTCCTGGTTTGGGGAGATCCCTGCACTGTAATATACGGATCCTCTGTTCTGCTTTTACTTCTCCTGCATGCGTGTTGTTGAATGCAGATGGTTTTTAAGGATTTAAACGGAAGGTGGCTGTTTGGGTAACTCAGTCACTTGTCGTGCTCGTCTGATTCCCAGGCTCCCACTGTCTTGCTGGCTCCCACTGCCGCAGAGGGCGGTCGTGTGGGTGTCTTCTGGTAACCTGCATCTTTGTGATCCCAGTAGTTTTCACTAGCCCCTCTTTGACTCTTCATGAATGACAACTGTAATATGTGACTTGTTTTTGTTTTGCAGCTTGCCTGATTCCTGCAGTGACCTGAGAGGGTGCTGGTGCCCAGGACTCCAGGACTTGGTGCTTTGGTACGAGCTTTCCACCCACGAGCTGGGGAGAGTAAGTAACCTGCTCCATGTCCGGGGATCCTCTGGGGCAGGGGGGCTCTTTCTGCACTTTTCTTGTCCCACGTCTCAAACACTGAAGATTTCTCCCAGCACACAGACCGGAGGTACCTGTATTTCTATGCAGTATTTACATTGTTTATTATGACGTTTGTTAACGAAGATGCTCCAGCTCTTCTAGTACTCCAGCAAGAGCAGTTTTTGGTTTATCCATTCTTGCAGATTAGCTGTATTTGTGCAACAAAACACTACAACTTGCTCTGCCACCTCATGTGAGAAAAGGCTGTACACAATAGAGGTGTTTCATAGTAGTGCCGAAATACGATCTCTTAATGGGGACACCCGTGTTGGATTTCAGTGTTCTGTGCAGCAGAACACATCCTGTGATGTGTTCAATGGTTCTGTGTGGGTCTCGGAGTAGGAGGGCGTCTCAGCTTTGTGGCACCATCTGAGGCCATCTGTGTGGAGGGATTATCTGGTGGCATGCTCCCCAGCAGCCTCTGGCGCTGTGGCTTTCCCTTCCTTCTATGTGACCTTACAGGCTGGGGATGTACTTCCCAGTACCTGGCAAGCCACGGGGCTTCTCATCTTCAGAAATAAGATATGTGAGGTCTGGCATTGTCTGCCCACAAAGAAAGCACTGTTAGCTGGAAGACTTGGACTAAGCATGTCTGTAGGTTTGCCTACGCCATACAAGCAGTTGTACTGGCAGAGCCCTGTGGAGAAACTGCTTCCAGAGGCATGAAGTTTTTCCATCAGGATTGCTGTTCCACCTTCCTGAAATGCAGCAGCGCTCTTCTGGGCGTTTGGTGATGTGATCCTTACAAGGGTGTTATTTTGTACAGTCCTAACTGCTGGAGGTGAGCTGGCAGAGCTTTCAGATATACACCAGCCTCGTAGCCACTGAGCAAATCTTATGCGTGCCTCAAGTTCTTCCTTTATTTGTGGGGTGCACAGCTGCAAACTCTTATCCTGTAGGTTTCCTCTTTAGCTGGTTAGTGAAAACAGAGAGGAGATAAATACCTAGCTGAGACTTGATTTAGAAAATGATCTTTTGTGCTGTATGTTACTTTTCCCAGAGAATTCCTTATTTACAAAGGACTTCTCATCCTGATGAATTTTAAAGGCTTTATAGTTTGTCCCCCCACCCCCCCAGGTAAAGCTACACTCTGGTAAGGGGAGATATTTCTTATTAAAGCAGTCTTTGCACAAAGAGAATGATGGGACTCGAGCCAGGGCTAATCTCATGTTGGTATGCGGTTGTGTGAGACATGAATGTTTTAGCCAGTGCAGTAAGACAGCTCTTAAGAGCCTATGTAAGGGTTCAGGGTTAGTCTTGGTCCTCATGCTTCTCGTGTGTGTTAATCAAGCAGACTTAGTGATCTGTAATACACAGGAGGCTGGGCTAATGATGCAACTTTTCTTTCCAAGTTGTTTTTCTTTAGTCTCTATACCTACTTGACAGAGCCTCAATTCTTACATGGGAACCGAGCAGTATTCTTCTAAAACATAGAGTTGCCATGCAAATTATTAATTTGTATCATATACTAGGTCATTTTCATGTCTCTTTCTTTTTTTCCCCTCTTCCCTCTTCCCTCTTGGTCCTCTCCCTTTCACTAGAAGAGTCTGTAAGTCCTCTTGTGAGTCATTTTATTTATCAGTAAGGGAGTCTCATAATTTCCCTTAAATAAGATTCCAGTCTTTTCCCTGGGGAAGAAGCTACTGGGTTAAGGACCTTCACCTTAATAGGACCAGCCACCCTAATTCATCTTACTTCTCTTTGCAGCCATGTCCAGTTCCCCAAAGGCCTGTCCATCAGAGCATCTTTAGGGGAATTGCTCACTGCCTGATGCTTGGCTGGCTTCTGTTTTACTGTCAGGAAGCACTGTGCCAGGGCATGGTGCAGCCATTGGCCTCGCGTTAGCTAGGTGTCTTGCAGGCAGCTTTGTGAGACCATCCCTGGTAATCTTTTATCAGCATTCTTATGGCAGACTGCTTTGATGCAAGCTGAGGGGAGTAGAGCTTCAGTCATTGTTCAAAGTTGGAACTCCTCACCCCAGCTGCTCAGCGAGGATGCAGCTTGCCAGATCCTAGCTTTTCAAATTAAAAGGAAAGATTACTCATTTTGTGATCACTGTGGGTTTTGCAGGTCTGGGTTCACCTACCTGACCAGCTATCGCTGCTTTTCGGGGTCTTTTAGCAAGCCTTGCAGACAAGGCATGGGCGTCATGCTTGCAATGGAGCTGGTGCTCACCACATCGTCTCTGAGATCACATATGCAGTAGCGTAGATTAATTCTCTTCCAGATTTCACTGAATTAACACTTACGTTTAGTATGTCTACAGAATACATTTTAAAGGTGGAAGTCCATGCTAAGAACAAACTCTGTGTGGGCGCAGCTATAGCTCAGGTTGTCCTTCAGGCCACATAAGCATCTTCTTCTATGCCCCAGTGGGACCTCTGCTGCTAATAACAAGAGAGTTCACTTTTCACGGCTGTTCCAGTATTTCTGCTGAGATAGTAATTTCTGTAGTGTGTGTGCCTCTTGGTTAGGGGTTGAACCAGAATGAACAATCTGCTTCATAGGCTAGCAGAAAATCCATGGTTGCTCTCACCTCAGGATGTACTTATATTGGTGACCCCTCTTTAGTTAAACAGTTTCTTATTAAGAGTCATTTAAAACTGTTGGCTACAAAGCAATGTGGTTGGTTGAACCTGAACTTCAGGTCCAGGTGTGGCCCAAAAGACACTTATTCTGTGATACTTACTAGGATGAGTTTAATGGGTCTCATTCTAATTGACCTCAATTCAGCCTGTTTTGGTGCTGAAATCATACGAGATCATCTATGGTACTTGTTGCTTGGCAAATATGGATGCAGTACCTGCAGTAGTGTGCCACAAGCCCTCTCTGTGGCTCAGCAGAGGCTATCAGAAAGTTCCTGCTATATTATCATCATTTAGGACTGGAGAGAATAGCCGCTTGTTTGTGGAAGACGTTATTCACAAAATCAAGGCTAATTCTCTGGTGCTTGATTTGGTTAATAATAGTAACAGGTTGTGAAGGAAACCCTGGGGGAACTTCTCAAATTGCAGCAGGTGAATGGAATAGCCTGTGCTTCTGTTCCCAGTGTTGTCACCATTCATCATCACCTTTTGCCACTGGTAACAGCAGCAGCAGATGTAGTACTGGGTAGTGCAGGACATGGTTCAGCCTTTTTTACTACCTTAGTATATCATACTTTCAAAAAGAAATAAATTTCTTGCTATATTGATAGCAATTGTCCTTGCAAACCAAGGACACAGCTCTTGCCTTGGGGGAGGGTGTTGTGGAGAGGAGAGACCTGAAAAGAAATAATTGAATCTTAGCTGGTTGTTTGTCTTGAGCTGGTAGTTTATTGTCCCCAGACTCATCTTATTTGTCAAAAAATGGAAAATGGTACCATCAGGTATGAATGAAAAGTATTTTAGAAAATGTTAAATAAAATTGCTTTTTTAATGGAGTATTGCAGTATTTAATGTGATTATTCATGGCTCAGTTAGGATTAGGAAGCATCAGTGACAACATGAAACTATTCTGATTATTCTGACAGATGTTTAATTATTTAAAAAATTGGTTTTTCCTAAGAATAAGTTTTTCCATCAAGAAACGTGGAACTCTCATGTGATAACTGCAGATAACAAACTATATATTGACTAGTGACTCAGTTAATAAATTTTTCTTTTTGGATGCTGAGAATCCTTTCCACTGCATTGTTGCAGAAAAACATGGCATGTGGCATGTCAGCTTAGGAACAATTTATGCTATATTGCAGCAGTTGTCAATACAATATGGGTTGTGAATGGAGAGTGAAGGAGGTACCCAGGAATATGCTTCTATTATTCTAAATGCATGTCATCATTAGCTTTGAGGAGAGAATCGAAGAGCCCCAACAAGAGCCTGTCTCAGTACTACTCTTCTGTTGTTATGCAAGTGATTTTGGTGGCTGACACTAGTATAAAACTGGATTCGGATGCAGGGTGGGTCATGTCTGTATGTCACTCAATATCCAAAAAGGCTGACCAAAGTTTTATCTCAGTATGCTAGACATGGGTTTCAAATACTCTTTTAGTTAAATAAAACTACAAATCCTACATTATATGATTTGGCTGTCTCTTGTAGCCATTATTTTTGAGGGAAGGTGAGGCTAAACAAGTGCGTTGACAAAAACTCCAATATAATTTTCAGTGTAATTACTACTTTGTTAACTTTTTCAGAAGTATTTCAGTACGACACTGATACATTAATCATGAGGTTTTGTTATAGAGCTATAGAAGTAGTTTGTGTAGCTTCCTTCTAGAAAGACGTAAAAAAACCCCTAGCTTTTTATTTCCTTATTTTATTAACTGATCTTAAAGTAATATTTTTCCCATGATGATGCAAAAATTACTCTTTCCAACATTTCTTTATTTACTAAAATGCTGAGGGGTTTTGTATGGCTGATGAACAACTGTTTAGTCAATAGAGGTGTTGTATGAGAGCTCTCTGTATTGAATGGCTCTACCATAAAACCTGCCAAAACTGGAAAGAAAGGAGAGGTTTATTTTGTGTACTCTATTTGGATACTACAGCATTGTTGTCCGTATGACTTCCTCATGACTTTCAATTTATTTTTCCTTCATATCCCTGTGGGTTAAAAAACAAAACAAAAAAACCCCAGAGGGCTGAATTGTTTTCTTGTCAAAAATGTAAATGAGTTGCTTGCTTCCTACAAATAAGACTCTAGTCCTTCCTTCAGTTCAGCAGCAAAAGAAATGTACTGCTTATGTTGGTAGAGCTGTTGCTGTTGTCCAGTTTATGGCAAACTGAGACATTAGACATGCGCTTGGTAATTGCACCTAGAAAAAGGGGCTTTTTAAGGAAAAAAAAAGTAGTAGAAATTAAAATTCTGAATTGTACCTCAGAAATAGTTCATCTGCTTTCAGTCATTCCTGGTTTCGACTGCTTCAGGGAAGTAAGGCGGCCAAGAAATTGTGCAGAAGGCAGTATGAAAAATCTGTTCACAAAGTTTCTTCCAAATGCTATTAGATGAAAGCCATCTTGTCGTTTGAAACTTGATACCCCAAATCTTAGGTGTTTGGGTTTTGCTGGTTTGTTTTTTGTGGGTTTTGTGTGTGTTGGTTTTTTTGTGGGTTTTTGTTTTGTTTTGTTTTGTTTTGTTTTTAAAAACTTTGTACTCTGGATATTCTTGTTATTCACTAACGATGCAGTTTTATAACCCTGCTGGATTTTTGTCCGGAGGTGGTTGTTTAGATTCTCATTAACCTCTTGGTGAATTCTACAGAAAAATTGTCGATGCTTTTTTTTTTTTAATTAAAAAAAAAAAAAACAAACCAAAACACATCAGAGGAAAGTATCTCCCATTCAGATGCTTACCCCCATCATGTTACACAATTCATAACTTTTAAGAGAATTTTGTTAGATGATTTTATACCCTTTTGGAAGGCTGTTCTTGGACCACCTTTCTGTGATGTTAGGTATGTTCTAATTTCCAGCCTAAATTTAGCAACGAAGTTTGTATGCACTCATTTCGTGTGCCAACATTACACTTCAAAGTTTTTGTTGCTTCTCTTGGCCTTAATTTTGCTGTAAGCCAAACCCTTAATATCCTTGTACAAGACAGAAATCTGGTACCTTGATTATCTTCCAGTTTTCTGTGTTTTCCATTAATCCCTGGTGTGCAATGGACCAGATGCTACCGGGCTGTTTCAGATGAGGTCTGGGCATTACCTCGCACGATGTAATTCAGTGTTTTCCTAGCTCTGCAGAAAAGGCTGTAACCAGAGGATGTGTTTGCCTTCCTCTGTGCATGCATCACACTGGAAGCTCAGAGCAGGTCAGTGTCTTGCTGATGTAGCTGGGTCTCTTTCTTCTGTCACATCCAAACATTCGCATCACAGCCCAACACTGACAGTAGAATTTCTTGGTGATGCCCTGAATGAGTGACCTTGTGCTCTGTGTTACTTCACTTCATTACATTTCTATTATGGTCCTGCTCAGCATCTAATTTTCCTTTTGGTGATTCCATCTTTCTCCTTGCAGCAGAGCGTCCAAATTTTGTGTCACCAGCAGATTTCACTAACACCTTTTGTGACAAGATCATTAATAATTATGATAATTGAAATTTCCTTTTATCATCTGATATTTTCCACTCTTTTGGTTAATTTGTATTTTCCCTTCTCCTCTTACTGTATCAAAAGGAGAAGTTCCCAGTTTGCTTCCACTGAACCATTTATTTCGACCTTTCTTTGTGTTCCCTCTTGTTAACTCCTCTGAGGTAAACATTTTGTGCTTCCCTCAGTGCATCAAAGCTCCTGTACAATAGCTTTGATAATTGTCCATTCCCTAAGTCTTCCTGGTTTTATGGTCTCTGAAAAATACTAAAGATACTTGGGCTTGTCTGGGCTGCTGAAGTTTGTATACTGTGTCTGAGATCAAAATCAAGCACGGAGGAAGCCTGTGTTAGTGTCTTACAGGCTTCCATTGCCACAGGTAAAATAACATTTTGTTAATGTAACAGTTTGCTCCAGCGTCATTCCTCTGCTGTGAATTGTAAATTAAATTGTATTTTAGCTGGTTGTCCAATGGTCAGGAAGCAGTCACACACACACACACAAATATATATAAATA
>NW_009189436.1:74116-81608 GCF_000690835.1 Fulmarus glacialis | reverse complement strand
GGCTGAAACAGAGCGTTTGGCGCTCGGTGCGCTGGATGCCTGCAAGAGGAGGGGAGAACAGGGGATTTGTAACGTTACTGCCTGACGCAAAAATCTGCAATTATGTTCCCTCTACCTGTGAATTCAGTAATAATAGATTTATTTGAAAGCATTATATGCATTGCTGATCATTGCTGAGCACCCTAGTTTTCTAGCCGTGCTACTTAAACCAGAAACACTGGAGCAGATGCAGAGTGGGTGATGCTGATACATTTGGGATTTCACCAAGTGCTTGTTTAAAGCTACATAGCTGCATTTTATTTGGAGGAAAAGCGTTTAAGATACTGAATGAATAGAGGCTCCCATTTGCTTTTAAACCTCGAATAAAATGGGCGCAAGTTAAAAGTGAAGTGGTTTGTCAAAGCAGCAAGATTGACAAACACGATAATGTTCTTAGAACTTAAATCCCATCTTTCCTCCTTGTCTCTCAAACTACTTTATCATTTTATAGAGGGCTTTTCAGAGATGTTTTTCATTAAAAAAAGATAGACATTAAATGGGTCATGTGTATTTAATCAGACCCGTCTGACAGACGGAAGATGTCATGAGAGGCACGAGAATTCATCCGAGTTGCGAAGCGGTGGATCAGTCGCCTTTCCTTTTGAGGTTTTCAGTAGTATTGCTGTTTAATAAATGTTTTTCACCACAGCATGAAACTCTCTTAGCCCAGTTGCCACCAGGTGCAGACCGTGTAGTTTGTCTGTAGTGGCACTATCTTCACTATCAGTAGCATTGATGAGGATTATTGATCTTTGGATTTACTGAAGGGACCCCTGATTTGAAGTGGCAGATCAGACCGGCTGGACAAGCCCTAGCATGAAATGCCCCACTGCTGCCTGGGCTGAACGTGCACCATGCCACGCCGCAGCAGGGAGAGACACCCAAGCTAAGCGTGGAACAAGTTAGTATCTTTACGTAGCACGATGCAGCAGAAATACTGGCTCAAGTCCTGGGCATCTTTTTAGAGTTAATTAGCTGGAGCAGACCATTGCACCAATGAATGCATGCTGCTGCGGCGGCGGCTGGAGTACCTTATATGTGCCAGCTTTGTACACAGCTCTGCTGATAGAGCCAGACAGTGGGTAAAGAAATCCCTGTGGACCTGGCTGTCACATAGACATCAGCGTGGAAGTGTGGAGATGAATTCACAGAAATCCTCGCCTGTTAAATTGCAGTTTAGCTGTGCAGGACTGGATCAGAGGAGTGTTCAACAAATCAGACAGTCGGCAGAGGGCAGCTAAGTTGCTCTCCCCGTCTGTTACCTGTTCAGGTACTCTGCTTGCCCTCCCTCCGTACCTTATCTTTGCAAGTTTACTGCTCATCCCTAAAAGAGGGTGCCCAAGGGCGTGCTTTCTGCATCGCCTGCTGCTCTGCCATCGGGGCGTGCGCTCCGCTCTGGCATAGGGGCTGCGCGCTCCCCGCAGCCGTGCCACAAGGACTGAGCTGATGGCACAGTTTTGATCGCCGTTTATGATCTCTGGGTTTCTTACAACAGAATTTTTTTCCAAGGAAATAGGTGGGAAGAACTTAAGTATCAACTTGCTTGTTGATACAACAACAACCACCATGCTTTTTTTTCTTTTGCTCCTTTTTTTTTTCAGCAGCTTTGACTTACTGTATTCCAGGACCTTTGGTTTGCTCTATACCAAAATAAATTTGTTCTTGGCTGCAGCCTGTATACAGATGTGGGTAAAATTACATGGTATGGTGACCACATTGTAAATATGTATGCTACTTCAACAGAAGCAAATAGGTCAGTGGTAGTCGATGCTGTTACTTTTTTACAAGCTGAAGGTGTGAGCTGTGCAGACTACATCCCAGGACGTGCAGACCGTGGTTGCTAGAAGAAAATAACTATTGCTAGATAACCTTAGTGACTTGAAAGGAAAAGCCCTCTGACAGAAGAAGTAGTTAAAACAACTATAATTGTATTTAGAGGCTGTTGTCCCAGGGCTGATTATTCTTGCACGGCATTATATATATGTCCCATTTATAAAGCTGGGCAACTGTACAGCATTTTCCTGTAGATTTTTAGAGAATTAGAAAGGACTTTCCAGTTGTGGACCAGATTCCTGCTTGTCCTGCACATGTGTAACTGCTGACGCTATCGGTGTACATAGGGATATTTTAAATCATGGTTTGTGAAAAATAACGTGTTTCCTGATTATCATGCTTCATGTTACTATAAAAGCGTATAGAAGTAAACACACTGGGAAAAAGGAAACGCTTCATCATCCCATTTGCCAATTTTTCAGCCTTTAAAAAATGCCGAGCGCAACTGTTGCATAATGAAACGTAGTGTCGAAGTGGTGTTTGAAAAGGGAGAGAGAAGTCTGACTTCAACCTGGAAAGATGCAAAGAGAAAAGAGACAAGAGACAATTTATTGTTGGTTTTTTAGATTACAAATTCATTTCTCTCTAATGGAGTGTCCTACCTTCCCAGATTGCCTTTTTCTTCGGATGTTTGTCAAGGAGGAGTGAGTGCAACTCAGGGGGTTCGTTCCCATAACACATGCAGGTCTGCGGATGGAAGTCCTGCCTTGGACTTCTAGAGAGAGTGATAAAATCATAGGGTTGTATTTGAGAGCAGTGAAACGTACTTTTTTAGCGGTATCTCTGTGGAGATAAGAGAACTAGTACAGTAAGGGGTCCTTCTTCCATACTGCTAATTTCATACTAAATTTGAGCATCTAAGCGTATTTATAAATATTCATCTACTTGCACAGCCTGGTATTACAGACTTCAGGTTTTGCCTTTTTTTTTTTATATTCAGCTTCTGGGAAAGCGTGAGGAAACAAGGCATGGCTTCATGACTGAGATGCTGGTGCTGTGCTGGTGTGGGAATGTCAGCCCGTGCCCTCCTGGCCGATAGCGCTGGGGCATGTCCTCCTCGTGCTTGTTACAGCTGCAGGGGTTTTGGCTGGAGGACTGCTAATGGTGAACGCTATGCCCGGGGGAGACGCGTGTGTTGAGCAGGTGTTTTGTATGATTATGCTCCGCTAGAATGCGTGGGTCCTACAGCGTAATGCTAAAATGTAATTTTCTGGAGCAGTCTATGAAGTTCTTGTCAGTCCTTGAGGAAACAAGCTCAAATCCAGCTCAGGGAAAAGCATGTGGCAGCCAGAGCTCGAGTTATCTGCCAGGTGTTGCAGCTGACGCCAGCATGGGGAAGATGATAACCAACACCGAAGTCGGCAAGAAAACTGATATTTAAACTTACCCTAGTTATCAGTAGGGAAAAGCCAAGGAAAGCGCTGGTGCCACCGGGTGAGTGATGGGCTGGCGACAGCACCTTCCTTGAATGAACCCCAGCCGAAGGATTAGGGTCGCTGCACCAAGCTCCTGACATGGGCTTGCTCTCAGGAGGGTGTTACCACTAGGTACCTTTCCTGCAGGGCCTGCTATTGGATATAGATTAACTAACTTTTATTAGGAGGGGTAATTTAAGTGCTGACACTAAATACATGAGCTAGGTTACTAGGGATATATGTAATTGTTTAGGACTAGCCTAATTTGTCGCAGAACTTTACCGCCTCCTTTTCAGTTGAAAGAAGAGTGAAGTTTACTTGTTTTGAAACACAGAGGCATGGATGATGATGTGCCTTTTCTCTCTGTAGTCATTTGGGACCAATGCTATCATTATATCTTTGCTAAAAGCAAATATTTGCTGAATCTTCATTCACATTAAATAGGTCATTATTTTCATGCCTTTATATGATGGCTGCCTGGCTTTCTGTGCTAAATCTGTTATTTATTTATTTACTTGAACCTGCCATTGGAAGAAAAATGGAGTAATGTTAAATATTCTCGTCTCCTCCAGCTGAGGTGAATGCAAACTTGGCTTGAATTTCAAACAGGTCCTCGTGCAATCAAGTCCTTAGAGGTGCTCCTTGCTTTGAGGAAGGATATAATCTGTTTGGCTGTGATGACAAACAAATAAGGTCTTTCGGAGTCACGTTAGGCAGAAATTTGAGAGATTTAATTTAGTGTCTTGCTCCATGATAAGTTTTTTCCACAAGCTTGGACAATTCATTCGAGACTATGCTTATGTCTGTACTTTATCTGTAAAGTGCGAGTAATTGCACATCTGTTAACTTAGAGGAACATTTTGAAGATAAAGTGGATTTAAGATTATGTGTATAATACCTATAATACCTGCATGCAGCTAAAATACTAAATAGCTGATTAAGTGAACTGCTATTTATAGGTTTTCTGCTCTACGGAGGAAAATGCTGAGTAACCTCATTAGCTTTGATAGTTATTTCTGTACTTTGCTGGTATAAGTATGAGCAGGATTTAGACCTCTCTCTTAACTTCCCGTTGTACAGATTATGGGAAGAAAAATATAACAGGAGATCTTACCAGCTAAAGCTGAGATTTCGAGTTCCAGTTGAATGCTGTCTCATTAGGAATCCAAATTGCTGTGGATGTTAGTTTATCATTCATACCAAGAAAGAAGTCCTAACTTTATTGGGACAGTAGGCTTTTTTCATATTTTCACCGTGTTTATAGTTCAGAAAAGTTCATTTGCAGTATACAAATGTTTTTGGGAAGGGAACTAAACTGATGATTGGAAGATGCTTGATCCTTATTCTAAGGATGGGGATTATGAACTAGTCTCTTGGGGTGTGTACGAGCTGTGGAATCACTTGCCTAATAAAGATGTTCTCAATAGATGCGGAATTCTGTACTGGTTAAATTATCATGCAGCCTGTACAGTTAGGAAATAAATGAGGGTCTGGGAGACCATGATGTATGATACCCTAAATGGCTGCATTTTGTTCATATTTGAAAGGCAGTTTAGCTTGTCGTCATTACTGATGATTTGTGCTTTTATAGCCCTTCTTTTTGCATTTCAGAAATCCTTTGTGCCCATCTGAATAATAAATCACCACGTTTGATTGGTTCAGTAAGAGCAAATGTGAAATTACATTCTTATTAAGATATCTTGAGAAACTGTAAGTGTGGGTAAAATTTTTTAAAGGAATATTGTGCCAACTTTTTAAATATTTTGTTTTGTCTTGTTTATTTTATTACCTTTTGAAATCCCAGGGATATATCTCCAACTGCTTTATGGCATAGAGAGAAATACTGCCCTGTTTAAAAATAAAAAATAAAAAATCTGATCATACTTTTGATTGCCTTCAAACAAACGGTTTCAGATTTAAGCACCTAATGAAATCTGGTATGAGCATGAATTCCATCTTAGAATTCAAGTTACGGACAAAAGAAAGGCAAGTGTAACAAATAATGGGGTACTTTCATCTGCTTCATATTTGCTCTTTGGTGGAATAATATATTATTTATACAACATTGATTTCATTAGAAGGAGGATTTGGTGCAACTTTTCTGTCAAACTGGAGATCCATTAAATGTTATAAGGTAATGTAAACTCCCAAACCCTCAGAAAGGTTTTCTCAATTGAAATATTAAAGTATTTAAAATTTGAATATAGCATAAAAATACAGGCTTTTATGTGCTTTTACCTGTTGCCTTAAAGTTAGAAGACAGCAGTCCGGTGCTAATGCATAATACTTAACAGAAAAAACAAGCCAAAATGAAATGTATGAAACAAGTGAAAAATGAAAATCATACAAAGTTATGTAAGAGAGAGAAAAGTGAACTGTGCAAATAGTCAGAAGTAAATTGAATGCGCCATTGCTATCAATGCTCTGAGTCTAAAACAAAATTAAGTATTTTGGCCATAATGTTCAGAAATTAACTCTTTAGTGTAGTTTCCAAAATCCATGTGCAGGCACCAAAATAAAATTGCCCTTAATAGTTTTGATACATGACAGAAGAACGATGCCAGTGAATGAAAATGGATATAAAGAGGCAGGTTACAACATCATGGGCACCCCAAACCTTTAGCCATATGCTCGCAGTTAAGAGCTTCTACTCCCTTGTTTAATGAGGGGCATGTTAAAAAGGTCTAGTGGTATGAATGTGATGGCTGCCACAAATTTGAAAAAGTGCTATACAAATTTAAAAAAGATAATTTCACAGCCCGTTTGCTGCTCCGGAAAGGCAAAACTTCTGTATGGTCTTGCTCAATATGGCCTTTCTCGCACAGTTTCTTACTGCGGAGTGGATAATTAAACAACAGGGTCTTATTTGGGATTTATTTAAACATATTTTTGTATCCACTGTATATTTCTTAAAAACAGTAGTTTAAATGTTCATGTCATCATGTGGCTCGCAAACTAGTATAGTAACACACTTCCATAGTCCAACATTTCTTAAAAAGTCAAACTAAAACAGTAACTTTTTTTTTAATCCAAAAATGGTTGGAAACTGTTGGAAACCTCACTTTGGTAATACAGTATCCGACAGTAGTGCATCACATTAGAAGACTTGAAAGAACTTAGGCTGAGCAAAATATTCATATTTTTTTAGTAGTGATGTCAAATATTTGTATAGAAAAATAATATGTTAAGCTTTGAGTAGTGGCAGTGCTCCAGCTATTTTTTTTTTTTTTTAAATAAAATAACCTAGGTACTTAAGCATTTGCAAATAAGGGTATGCTAAATTTATGATTGGCTGTGCAAAGACTTAATTCTTTTATGTATTAAAATGTACGTGACTAAGTTTTACTTTAAGAAAGGAATATAAGAAGTTATTTTTAAAAGTCTGAAAATCCTAAAAGCACAAAATATTTAAATAAGTTATGTTATGCAGCAGTCTGATGATAGATATGGGAAGATAATGACATTAAGCAAGTTTACCATTGACAGCAGAGGCTAAGTGAAGTCCATGTTAATCCTAGGTCTGTGGCTCTTCAAAATACAGTACAATAAAAACGGCTCTCTCCTTTATAAAACATGATCTCCGGGATACTATATTAAAAACCATTAAAAGTAGCACCACGTTTTGATTTTCTTCAATTTTTAAACAAGTTCAGTACTTCAAATATTAATACTTAGCAGCAGTTGAGGAACATAATTAGCCCATGCTTTAAATCAGAGGAGTGTCAGTCAGTGTTGTGGTAAAGCCCAATAACTCAAATCGCCGAGGTGGGTGAAGGAGGAGAAGCCCAGCAGCGGCGGTGAACGGGAGGTGGGTGCAGCCCCGGCCCTCAGGCAGGGTTTGTAGGCAGAGGTGGCTCATGGGCTCACCAGACTGTTGCGTTGCTTTTAGTAGCTCTGCCTGGGCTGAGAGGGGCTGCTCTGCCGGCCAAGGCTGCGCTGCAGGATGGAGACTGCAGGTTTCGTGGTCACGGCAGGTGGGCTTTGGGAGGAGATGGTGATGTGATTGAGTCACTTTTCCTGGAAGTCCTGTGAGCTTATAACTCTGAAATCTCTGAAAACCCAGAAATAAGTTGGGTTTTTTTTTTTTTTATAATACTGTGGTGCTTCCTCGATTTGCTTCTAGGAATTCAAAGTAGTGTCTCCACATCCTTCCCTTCTCTGTGCCCTTGCCTCCCCTTCTGCCCAAGCCTTGATGAGGAATTTTG